>NC_051184.2:23334352-23626852 GCF_013339695.2 Rhipicephalus sanguineus
TGCGCTTACATCCTTGCGCAATGAGAATGGTGCCTCCGGTATTGCGGACGGATAATTAAACATTGAGAGACAAATGTTTTCTTTCTTTAGTGAATACCTTTAAACAGAAAGTGCGTTACCCAGGTGATTCCACCTTTAAAAGGCGTACTGATAAAAATTTTAGAAACTAAGTTCACTCTGCCATACAAATCTCCTGAATACAGAGATGGCACTGAGCATGCGTGAAGCTCAGCAAATGCTGATAAGACATCTTATTTTTTCATTAAAGTAGCTTTTCGCATGGCGCGCCTACTGACATCGACACTATCATGACGTCAGGCTATAGTATCAATTCTGGTGACTTCGTGCGCCAGTACGGCTAGTTGCGATGACGTCAGGTGGCAAAACATTCAAGATGACCGCCGGTATACGTCACCAACGGAACCATGGAGCGGAGTGGCAGTGGAAACTTTACGACATTTTGTGCGAGCACGTGACGAGAAACTCATACCGGGTCGTGACGTCAAGGCACAGTAGGAACCGAAACTAGCTTTTAAAAGCACATTGTAATTTATTTTTCAGGGCTCAGTCGCGCTTACCAGTACAAGGGCTTGGTCTTTCATTTGACGCAAAAAAAAAAAAAGCTTTTCCCGTCGTACCCCTTTAAGTACGCAACATTGAACTTCCAGCCGCTGTTACATCTTTCGTCAAATGCGGCAAGCGTCAAAATGCTGCCTAGAGGTTGCGTCAGTACGCGTGTGCCTGTGCATCTTACACTCCGTCGGTTTCTTAAGAGTGCAGTAACCCGTCTAACTAAACAGATAAGCTTGACACGTACACAGCGTGTGACATATGACGCGACACCCGACACCACGCGACACGACCGAGTATCTGCTTTACACTCTTAAAAAAGGACAGGGCGCGTTTGGAGCGTCTTGCTGTCGCTACAGCAATAATCGTCATCCGTGCATATCTCGCCTGCCGTTCCTCGCGTTATCGCGGCTCGCACGGTGCTTGCAGGTCACGAACGGCGTGCGCGCTTATCAGAGTCACGTAGCGCTCGTGACAGAATCGAGCGCCGCCGAGTTTTCAAGAATGGAAACGCTAGCAAGCTCGATGACGATCAGATATAGAATATTTTACGGGTGGGTTTCGGTGCCGCCATTAACCTTGCCGTTTTATGTCGTTACAACTAATAATTACAGTAATAATTGTTGGGGTTTAACGTCCCAAAACCACGATATGATTATGAGAGACGCCGTAGTGGAGGACTTCGGAAATTTCGACCACCCGGGGTTCTTTAAAGTGCATCTTAATCTAAGTACACGGGCCTCAAGCATTTTGGCCTCCATGGAAAACACTATCGTTACAACTAAAACGAACAATGCTACGGTATAGACATGTATACGCACGCAAAGGGTTGCGTTAGTGCAGTCGACGTTTCGTGACCCTATTAATTCATGTCGCGACATACCAAAATAAGAAGCCATTGGTTTAACAGCCCAAGGTGGCAGCGCCCATGTGTCTTACGTAAAATCGTCTGTAGGAGTATGCGTATTTCTTTCTTTTAAAAGAATTCATCGCTCAACTTCACACAAGCACACAGGAAGACATGACGGGACGGGCGCTGTACTCCAATTGAATTAATTGAAAATAGACATAGGCTGCACACGACGCGAAAGATCTTGGGCGCATGCGCATTCAAGGCAGAAGATAAAAAAAGAACGCAAACTGCTTATAATTGTCTATCTAGTAATCTGTATTCGCTTCTTGTATTTTAGCTATAGAATTTTCATCAGCCTGAAGTCGTGTGCAGCGTATGTCTATTTTCAATGAATTCATGTGGAGTACAGCGCCCGTTCCGTCATGTCTTTCGTCGTGCTTGTGTTTAAAGTTTAGCGCTGAATTCTTTTAAAAGGAAAATATGCATCACCAACTAGCCCCACAACGTGTTTTGTTAAGGGGTATGCGCAACGGTGTATATAGGTTAAGTGTTCAATACACCTCTAAATTTAAAATCATTCGCGTGCTAGCTGCTACGTGGACATTCATAATGGTAAGTAATAATTGTCGGTGTTTTACGTCCCAAAACCGCGAGACGATCACGAGAGACGCCGTAGTGGAGGACACCGGAAATTTCGAGCACATGGGGTTCTTTAACGTGCATCTAAATCTGAGCACACGGGCCTCTATATCATTGCGCCTTTATTAAAATGCGGCCGCCGCGGCTGGGATTCGATCCCGCGATCTTCGGGCAGTGTTGCCAACCAATTTTTGGAAAACAGCTTACGTCGCAGTCAAAATTACCTTACTTTACCGTGCACAATTTTTTCATTACCCTACATTTAGCTTACGCCTAAAATAACGCAGTTTAATAATAAGGAGATGCAGACTATATTTCATTGCACTACATGCAGACGTGTGGTGGCGCTGAAGTCAGCGGTTTAAAAATGAACTTCCAAGAGAGATTATGGAACATGAAAGACGGGAAGAGAAAGAGTTCGGGTATTTGTATTTGTAGAGCCTCGAGCCACATTTGAGAAAAAGAACTAGGAGACTCGTCAGCAAGTGTATGGCTGGCAGCGTAAGCGATATGGCAGCAAAGGGAGTTAAGCGAAATGTCGGAGAAGCGGAAAAGATTTATTGTATAGCAGCGATGGAAAGAAAATCGGCTCTGAGCAACTACCGAAAGGGTAAAGACGAAATAATCAAGGATAGATTTTACGATAATACAAGAGGAAGCGATTTGCAGTTTGAAGCGAGGTTAGGTTGCCTTAGAACGTATATAAAGCGAGGTTCAGTAAAGACGAAGAAAATGTACATGCATTGTGGAAGCTAAGCAAACGAAGAAGCATGTTCTAATTGAATGTGAAGATACCCCCCTGGGTGCACGTTTGGGCGCCTACTCTACATGAAGCCTTGGCTTTTAGAGACAATATTCGAAAGGTAAACAGATCGGCGATAGAAATAAGTTCAAGACGACTGGAGGACTTGTGGTAGAAAAGTAGGCAGAAATAAAAAAAAAGATTGCAGGAAGACTAAGGTTAACCTGTGGGAAAGCGGCAGACAGTTGGGCTGTGAATTTATAAGATTTTTTTAAAAACAGAGAACCTTAATTCTGGAAGACTAGATTCGGCCGGCACGCTCTTAGCATCCATCCGTACACAGTAATCGAAGAAACCCGCATGCATTCGCCTAAGCTGGCTGGAAGGCGAAAGCTACCTTCTTTTTCTTTTTCTTCCCCGTCGATTTTATTGATCCCCGGCCTCGAAATATTTCGGCACCTAGCGTGGCTTTGCGCTGCCTCCTGGATCGGAGGCATTTCAAGTTTTCTGCACGTCACGCGCCTCCGGGATCGACCCACCTACGACCAAGCGACGGTGTCATGTGAAGACGTCATCATTTCACGTCACATTAGGTGATGTCACAGTGACGTCACTATGAGTTCACGATGACGTCACAAATTCTGGAAATCTGTGACGTCAAGATAACGTCATGAGGTGACGAAATACATTATGATTTTTTTTTTTTTGCATTACCCGCGTTGACGCCGACGGTCAATTTTCGTGCTTGATGAAGGATCTAAGGCGCTCGCCTTAAATGGAACCAACCGCCGCCTTATAAATTTAAAAGCTCCTCCACGCAACCAACGAATGGGAGACGACGGAGAAGCAAAACGGAAAGGCGAGTAAGTTGGCGCTGATTCATAATGGTGTAATAGTAGCGCAAAAAAAAAAAACGAAGACAAGAAAGTGAACACCACAAGCGCTTTTTTGCGCTACTATTACTATTACATTACACCATTACTATTACGCCTTTACGACGGAGAAGGAAAAAAACCATCCATGGCATAAAAAAAAAAACAAGAATGCTATAGCGCTGCAGGGATGTGTGACGCATTACCTTTCGTCTCTGCCCTATAGGCTGATGACATGTGAATCGAAACAGTTCCAATCTAATTCAAAGAAAGACTTAGATTTCGGGTCTGTTCAGGAAAGTCACCTTTCGGAGACGTCTCGTCGATCGTCTACATTTTTCACTGATCGATGATGAGCGACAAATGAAAATTTCCCTACGTCTGATAAGAAAATCGTATTACCGCCCTACTACACCATGCTGCCCGAAAATTGTCGAAAATACCCTACCATAGGGTAATTACCCTACGGTTGGCAACACTGATCAGCCGTAGAAAAATGCACTACCCCGTAGGCTAAGTGTTCAATATATCATTCGCATACTAGCTACTTCGTGGACACGCTGCACGGTGTATAAGGTACACTGTCGTCCTTTATGAAAGGGAACACGCGAGCGCGCGGCCTGAGCTCTGCTGCGGCTGCCTACAGTGCCATCAACCGACAGCGAAAGAAAGCGCACCCGCTTTTGGCGTCATCTACTGGCAAACAAAATAACGAGTCATGGCCGGTGGACAAGCGCTGCTAGATTACGCTCCCGCTTCGGTCGCGCAGCGGGCGATGCCGCCAAAAGCGGACGTGCTTTCTTCAGCTCTCGGTTGATGCATGGTGCTGTACGCTAGCTGCCGCAGCGCGCAGGCCACGCGCTCGCGTGTTCCCTTTCATAAAGGACGACAGTGTACATATTCAATATGCCTCAAAGTTTCATGTAGTTCACGGGCTAGTTGCTACGTGGAATTCAACCACAGTGCTCGGCGTAACGCGTTCTCACAACTCAGCCGTCCAACACGTTACTTCGCTCCCGTTATAATAGAAGCCGGTGCAGCGTCAACCAATCTGTTGGAGTAACTAGTAATACTAAATAATTCTGCGTATACTATGTGCCACAAGTATTTACTACCATTTCTTGGACCAATGCCAGCTCTAAATGTTTCCTTGCGGCACTAAAAACTGGGAAATTGCGTTCACCGCCGCCATCACCCGTCGATGCACCTATAAAATCAGCTGTAGCAGCAGCTTCGCAACTGTTACCTTTAACAGAGTTAACGACCTAGTCTTGGAATGGCATTAGTGTTGTCTGTGTGCCAGGAATACTGTAGATCTGCGTTACTGAATAGGGCCACATTTGCAAGTGTAATGACTTCCGATAAGCGCTCTTATAAGCGTCATTCTTGTCGCTACGTGTGTTTCCTTGCGCCCGTGGCGCGATGACAGCTGATGCTTCGTGCCAAATCCCGAGGCTACGCGACTGATGTAGCGACCAGGTTGTTTATAGTTGCGTGCAGCAAAATGCCGTACTCACCGTGGTAGATTAGCGGCAATTGCGTTGCGCTACTAAGCTCGAGGTTGTGGTTCGTTTCCCGGCGATGGGGCGCCCGACTAAAGAGCTGCAGGTTGTCAAACATAATCCGGGGCCCCCCACCATGGGCTGCCTCATAATCATATCGCAGTTTTGGCACGCGAAACCCCAGAATGTATTGAACTTGACTGAAACACCGAGCAATGGCCCCGCCCTCCAGCTCCCGCCGCGGAGTCCCGGTGGTTGTCCGTCTCGCTTATATTGTCACGTGGTTGTGACGCTGAAGTACGCAGAACACAAGCCCATACAGATGAAAACTCTTTATTGGGCTAACATGTGCCCACTAAAAGATAAACTCAAAGTACGAGCAATACTCGCTGTGCAATGAAGCGGCGAGCACGTTCGTCGGCCGTCGACTAATCGGATCGTCGGCGGAACGGGTCGTCTTTTATACATGAATGATCGAAATTTTCTGCGTTATCGCTGGGACTCACGTTAGCTCGAGAAGAAACTCGACTATGGCTCGTGTAACACGCACAATTTCGTCAGAACCGTCTAAAACAGTCTCGAAGTTCACAGACAATGTGACGGGGACTGTGCAGAGCGGCGGTAACAGTTCTTTTAGGGTGAATCCCGATCACGTAACATTGAACAATTAAGCACGCGTACCAATATGATTGCCCGTTTCTGACAGTGGTTTAATTGAGCACCCGTAATATTTAGCAGAAAGGATAAAATTATCGAACTACTCGGGAAGCCTGCACGAGTGCGCTTTCACTACACACGTGTTAATTCAGACGTGGTGAGTGAGTGCGCAAAGTTAGACAGCCTTAGGTGCACGTAAAAACCCGCTGGTGTTCGAATTAATCGCGCACCTCTCAACTACGGCGTCATTGCTTGATTTCGGCACCTTAGCCAACGGTGCGTGCAATTGGTTAACCTCTCTGCCTTTCTCCTTGGTTTCTCTCTCCCTTTTACACCTCATATTTCTACGCTCTAAGGGGAAAAAAAAGAGTCATTCGACTATTTTTTGTTAGTCTTGACTTGACACGTATATGACTATTTTTAAAGGGACACGCGAACCCCCTTTGGAGGTTATTATTACACTCTCGTCGGAGAGTCGTCGTACCCCAAAGAGAGTTAACAGCGCACGAACTCGGCTCTCTCATCGAACGGAAAAGACCGCTACGCACTTCCCAAATTTGCGTGTTGCAGTGGGCAACATTCCGATATTGGCTCAACTACACACGCGTCGTGGCATTGCCATCCCTTTAGCAGTGTTTTCGTAACCACCTTATGCGTTGAGCTACGTAACTACTTAGGTACTAGTCTGAGCTATTGAGCTGTTTAAGACTCAGAAAATGACGTAAGACGCCAACCTTTCCACAACAGCTCATTTCTACAAAGGATCTGTGGCAGAATGCGAAATATGTTTCGCTCTCCTTCATTGGCGTGGGCGTGTGCCGAGCCCCCGCAGACATTCCAGATCGATCTCTTGCTGTCGAAATGCCAAACATTTCGCAGTCGTCGCTGTGTGCTGCTATAAGCAAGTTTTTCGAGCCAAGTGCGAACGAATCCATGAATTTCTTTGGCCTCATTATTTGTTGGCTTCGTTTATAATTGTATCAAACGGAAACAGTCCTTTCAATCAATTCCCCTTCTTCTAGAACGAATTGGCTCGAACTAAGCTATAAGTGATCCCGCCTCCTTTTTTACCAAACCAGAGAGAGATAGAGGCTAGGAAAGGCAGAGGGGATAACAAGACGCCCCTCCGCTATGCTACGTCGTACCAAGAGATGGGGATACCTTGATAAAAAAAGTAAAGAAGTTAAAAAATGAAGTACTAGTCACGCGCACACTTGATCGCGAAGTCTACAAAACCGCAGGCGTGCGCACAGGGGGGAAAGAGCCCCCCCCCCCCCCCGCCCAATTATCTAAAGGGGGTGCCAAATGGGCTTCATAGCTTAACTCAATCGCCCCGGTACCGTCATTGTTTAAAGTGCAGAGATATGGTCACGCATGCTTTTGACGGTAATGGCGGTAGAGGTCCCATGATGTTGTATTCAAAGAGAACTGTTCAATTCCCAGATTTACCACCGCAGTGCCAAGGACCAAGGGTAGGCCGCTGTGCGAGGCACGTCATCGCTACACATCTATTTTTACAGCTATTGCAAAGCTTGTTTCTTTTCTTTTTTGTTCGTATTTGACCAACGGGTGAGGGAGGGTGGGGTGGAGGGGAGGGGTGCTGCGCTGAAACTGCCCCCCCCCCCCCCTTTCCGCTACTGGAGAAGTCTGCGCGCACGCCTATGTGCAAAACTGTAGTGACAATCTCGTCAACCACCGAACTCAACTCTCATCTGTAATGTTTGTACCGTAAGTGTGACAGGGTGTATTACACTGTGCCTTCCTCTGCTTTCATTCTGTTCTTCTTTCTTGTTGAAGACAATGTCGTCCGTGGTCTCTTCTACCCGCATTCCGTAACGGAGTATAATGTATACAATGTCCGATTCACGACAATAATTGCGGGCGGACTGTGGCTTGAGTTTCCAACGTCCACGGTAGGCATTGTCGTCCCAGCCAGGACGAAGCACATCACTACCGTGCACCCTTAATAGAATTCAATGGGTGTCCGTGAGACTGCGAACCGCCACAACCACGACCTATGCCAGAAAAATATCTCGTGTAAGAGGGCACAGTTTCCGCAGACGCAAGCAAACTGCCATAACTATATATAAGTCAAAATACGACCAGGTAGTCTACAGATACTATAATCGCCAACCACTGAAATTGGTCTACGTATAGCACTTTTCAGTGCTACCAGCCTCGACAGCCTATACCTCACCAACGCAAAAGGTGACTTCAGGTTCCGACATATCGCCGGCTCTATATTGTCACGGGGTCGTGACGTCGATGAAGGCAGCACTCGGCGTATGCAAGATGAAACTCTTTATTTGGCCGAACTTGTGGCCGGGAAACTGAAAGTTGAACTAGAGCGATACACACTGAACACTGATTGCAGCGAACAGAGCCTGGGCCGTCGAAAAACTGATCATGGCCTGGACGCGCCGTCTTTTGTATACATCATGCATCGAACTTTCCAGCCTTATCACAGGTAGTTGCGCAAGCTCTGGAATAATCTTGACTATTCGCGTCATGTGCGCCATCTTGACAGAATGATCTCCCACAATCTGGAATGTTCCCAGACATTCTGGCGCGCCCCGCGCAAGACGTGCAACGGACGTGCACGTCTTGATCACACGTGCAACGGACCAGTTACGAAAACATAGCAGAAGAAACGCGCGTGGCAATATCGACCGACAGTCAGTCTGACGACGTGACCCGGCTAGCAAACAGGCCTCTAGACACTGTCTTGGACCGGGCTATCACCTTCATTCGATGCCACAACCACAACAATCACCTGAGGCTCGCCACTCTCAGCGCACAGTGTGTGCATGCGCACGTGCACGACCTCGAAAAAGACGCGCCGCTCACAGAAACTGGCGTGTTAGCACTTTCTGAAACCTGAAGCGATGAGCCCACTGTGTCGTCCACATGTGGGCCGATCTCGGAGGCACTGCAAGGACACGGGAGGTGCAGAAAGCTTCCAATGTCTCTGATCCCGGAGGCAGTCCAAAACCACGTTGGGTGCAGAGAGCTTTCGAAGGAGGGGGGGGGGGGGGGATGATCAATAGACTCGAATAAAAAGAAGAAGAAGATGGCTTTCGGCTCTGAGTCGTCTTAGGCAAATGCATAGGGTACCATGTGACGTTTTCTAAACCAAAGATCCAGATGACCGACCACAACGGAAGACTTGAAGTACGTCATGCTACGGGTGAACCTGATATGCGTTCGCGCCGATACAGTGACTTCACGCTGCAGATTTTTTTTACAACGTATCGAATTGAGCCCCATTTCATTCAGATACGTGGAACGGAGCTGACAGAGAACGCAATTGCGGCGCCCCCCCCCCCCCCCCCCCCGAGCTTGCACTTACGAGTGACGCGAGTGTCTTCGCGTCACCATAAGGCGTAGTTTGCTTTCTTCTGAAGCCGCGATGTATAGCTTCCCTCACACATTCACCCGAGAGCGAGACGGACGAAGGCATCACGTCACTCACGGGCGTCAAGTAAGGAAGCGACAGGTGCGCTCTCTGTCAGTTCGGCTTCGATGTTATTTGTCAAAGTGAGCACTATTCATATACGCTGTAAAAACTGGCAGCGTCAACTTCATTTTCGACGGGAAAGCATATCTTAGCGCGAAGCCCTTGAATGGTGAAGAGCGGTGACTTCTAACCGGTGTCTTGGCCTATTCTATTTGCTCACTTGTAATATTCTACCAGCGCTGTTTAGCACTGGTTAACATTTACCAATGGTACGTTGGCACAATTGCTAGGGGTACATTCGGCTGGCCGTTTTCGATCGCCCCAGAACGCTCTGACGACGCGCGTCTCGTTCGACTGGTTGAAATCGAACGCTCTAAAATACGTTCCGCTGGTCCTTTCAGAGCGCCGCGCTTCTCGCGGAGCGCTCTGACGCGTTCCCATTTCTGAGTGCGGCCGATATCTGATCACGTGACTCCCGCGGCTCTTCTGTCGTTTTTGCCTCTTTCGGTGTCAGATGTGTCTGGCGAGCGACTGCAGCTTCGGCTCGCACAGGCGTGCGAGCCGAAGGTGCACTTCTCATGGCTAGGATCAAGAGCAGGCTCCGCACTACTGCAGTCAGAGTCAGAGCGCATTGGCGTCCAGCCGAATGTTTCGTAAATGCCGGCTGATGTCCGGTAATGTTGCCTAAATGATGGGTGGCGTTGGCTAATTATGACTGGTCCACATTGGGCAGCCGGTGCGTAGACAGAAGTTTCTTTCGGGCAGGGCGGTCCAACCACCCTATATACATGTTCGTGCGTGTGTATATAGGGGGGGGGGGGGTATCTAGATGTTCAGCCACCCGAACATACCCCCCCCCCCCCGGTCCCCCTGCTACGCCGGTGTTGGATAGTGTTGGCTTACTGTGGGTAAATTTCGGGTAATGATGCCTGCTTCTGCCTGATTAATGCTTGGTGCCATATGAGCTAAGGCTGTTTGCCAATGCTGGCGGTAGACAGCAAGCGAGACAGCTAAGGGTACATCGGTCATCTTAAGTCTCATTCCACTTCGCAAGCAGCCGGCAAGACAGAGAGTTTCGCGATGACAGCGTCAGAGACGAATACGATGCAGGCTACCTTGCTGTCGAAATAACTGTGGCGGCCATGGGCGTCGGCAGGGGGTTGCAAAAGGAGAACTTGCCGCCTCCCCCTCCATAAGCGACACGAGCACTTACACCCCACCCAAGCCACACCAGTGTAATTCAGAATGGTATGCGGCAAAAAGCTCGCGACGCCAATCCATAACATTTTTTTTTATCGAAATGGCCTCGCAAGAGTCGCTCGTCTCTCGGCACTGCTGTGTTTACACAATGATAGCGAAGGAGCACCGTGAGGGCTCGCGCAGATTAGCACAATCGAATCATTCGATGATATGAGACAATGGCGTATTGCCCAGGTTATATATAAGAAGTCACGTAGCTTTCCGGACCATACACGTAGGCTGACCTCGCGGTTCGCAGCCAATGTACGCTGATGATACCCAAGACTGGGCGCCTGAATCAGTTTCATAATCAGGTTAGATTAATTTATTCATGTTGATCAATTACTTTCGCTGATGGCGTTGGCGTCTTTTAACACCAGATATGATTGCTAGCAGTCTTCCGTGCCAAAGCCACAATATGATAGTAATGCACGCCGTAGCGGGGGTTCGCTCAAGCGTGAGCACACGGGTGTTCATTTCGCCGCCCATCGAAATGCGGCCGCCGTGGCTGGGAAGAGAACCCGCGCCGTACCTTTCGGCACCATAAAGCACAATGTATACAATTACTGCTATGTCGCGTTTGATCGAAAGCGAACTAACTGAAATTAGCGACGTTCAAGTCTCTATTTCATCGAAGCTCAAGCTTCGATGAAATAGAGACTATAACTAACGACATTCAAATGCACGAGCTTAGGTGGAATAGAGACCAGAATTCTTTATACTGTACTTCATATCAACAGTTTGTCACAACATCCATCGCAGTTAGGAGTTACACGTCACCGCAGACGTAACGCCATATATACATTGCAATAAGGAACACCCCAAATAAGCATTCTTCTTCCCTCGTACCATGACTGAATGTAATTGTATAATTGAATGTACATCACAACATTCATTTATTTATGTTTCTCTGTTTTTAATACGTAAAAGTCTTCATCGCCAAGATTATTTTCTTTATATGTACAATCTGTCTCTGCGCCTCTGCGCTGTACAGAGAAGAGCTATGGATCAAGCTTGACCTACCAAAGATATCAACAAGTCTAACAAAAGTACGACGACTTTTCTTCCATTTTTTTCCCTTGCTTGCTATATTGCAAGTTCCTGTAGATAATCTGAATCCCGTCGCGGCGTCCTGGATTCTACCCCGCTACCTTGCGCAGAGGCAAGGACGCTACCCACCGCTTTGCCGCTACGTTGCGCTGGTTAGCTCGAGGAGCCGGGTTCGGTACCGGACGCGGCGGTATAGCGTCACCATGGTTTCGAAATGCAAATAACACTCGCGTATTTGGATTTAGGTTGGATATTTTTGTTTGTTTCGTTCAGGTGCGGAACATTTTTTTTTATTTAACCGGTAGGCAAGGGATGATGTACAGACTCTGCTTCGCGCAGTTAATTGTTCTTTTTTTTTAACGTTCTTGCCCTCACGCACGACTCACGCGGTCCGCCGATAACGGTGATAACGTGGACAGTGAGCCGCTCGGACCGCCGACGATGAGAGAAAAGCATTACTACTGGTTCCTGATAAAACGAGGTAGGCGTACGGACACGTACAGTCAGCGTCAGAAGTTTAGAGAACACGGGACACAAGGAAAAGCTTAATCTTCCCGCT
The DNA here is from genome assembly GCF_013339695.2 of Rhipicephalus sanguineus. Taxonomy (NCBI): domain Eukaryota; kingdom Metazoa; phylum Arthropoda; class Arachnida; order Ixodida; family Ixodidae; genus Rhipicephalus; species Rhipicephalus sanguineus. The sequence continues at coordinate 23,346,493 of NC_051184.2, forward strand.
GCTTTGTAAGGCAGCCTTCAATTTAAGTCGTCGGCCTGTTCTGAAACGCACTAACAACACGTAATGAGCAGTTTGACCGAATATAGTACAAATTTCTGAGAAATTTAAAGCTTTGTCTAACCTAAGGGCATCTAAACTTTTGACTCTGACTGTACACAAGAGAAGGTCTCTTCTCCTGTCCATGTGTTTGCGCACCTACCTTCTTTTATCATGAATCTGTACCAAATAGCTCAAATTGCTGTCGGTCTAAATATTACTGGAGTAGGTGATCTTTATTCTACAATATGTACCGGCCGAAGGCCCTCCGCCAGCAGTTGTATGGATACAACCAGGTGACTGCGCACACGTCCACGTTACGCTACTCAAAGCGTGTGCAAGGATGCGCTCACCTCCGTCCACGTCGCATGGCGGCAGCGAAGTCGGTGAGCTGTCATCTTTCGTCAATGGCACGAGCTCCGGCGCTGCGTTCAGCGGCTCGAGCAGGAGTGACAGTAGCAGCATCGTCACGGCAGGGATCGCGGCACGCTGCCATGTCCTCCGCCGCCGGCCGCCGTTGCATCCCGTCGCACAGTGACCGCAGCGCGTCGGCGACACCGCGATCATCATCACTCACTAGGCACACGCAAAACACACATTACTGTCGCAGTAGTAGTAGTAGCTGTCGGCGTAGTAATCCACGCTCACGGCATTTCTTTATGTTCTCTCGCACGGTGACCGTGTACTCCGATAGTCGTCCACAAGGAAGCCGACGAATACCGATCGCTAAAACCCACTGGAGCGAGACTTCCCGATTCGCAGCCGTCGACGCATCCACTGGCAGCGGCAGGGCGCGCGCCGCAGTCGGCGATTCTCTTCAACGCCGCAGATTTTTTTTTTCTTTTTTTCCGGAGGTGTCGAAGCCCACAGGTGCACCAGAGATGACAACGTCTAACTACATTCGTTCGCGCGCAGCGTGAACGAATGTAGCACGGTAGTTAACGTGCGCACGTTAATCCGGCGACGTTAGCGTCCACGCACCGTCCCGGCAAGCTGGCGATCGTCGTTCCGCTACGAACGTTCTGAAGCGTCCACGAACCTCGACATTATAGAAGTAACACAAAGAAAACACAGGAAAGAGAGAAAGGACGATCGGAGGCGTTGCGCCGATCCTCTCTCGCTCGAGAGATAATCGGTGCCGTGGAAAGAGCGCCTGTCTCCTGCCGACGTCGTCGAAAGCTAAAACCCTCCGCGCTACCCTCGCTGGCTCGGCGATTTGCCGCCGCCGCCGCTTGTCGCGCTTTGCCGTCGTGAGAGGTGGACGACTCGGGCGCGCTGCTGCTATCTGCAGCAGCGCGGCTTGCGCAGCCGAGCGTGCTCAGCTGCAGCATCGGGAAAGTGTGACGCGACGACGCTGCACACGCCCGCCGCGTCGTCATGTCGGAACGACGCCGTTCCTTCTCGGCGATGTAGGAAGCTGCCGCAGCTGCTGTGCATGCTCACACGCGGCGCGGCGCGGCGCTGCGGCTTGGGAGACAGTAGGGAGCCTTCATGTGTTCGCGCCCGGAGGGGGCGCGCACACATGAAGGCTCCCTAGGAGACAGCTGTCGCTGGACTGAATGATACGTGGGTTACAAATCCTTTAATAAGAAATCCTTTAATAGGAATAAGTTTGAGAATTGGGGACCCAAAACACTGGGTCCCCGAGCTCATAGGCATGTGCAGAGTTCCCCTTCAGGGGGGACGAAGGTTCATCGCACCCCCCCCCCCCCTCCCTATTAAGTCAATAGGCAGTTTTCGGCTTTGTGTTGGTTTTTCGCGCAACTGCGCATGCGTCGTACGCTAACCGCTTGTGGGCTTCCTTCCGTTAAGTGACTGAAATAGCGGGCCGCAAACGCTAACGCTAACTTAGCGTACGCTATTCGAAAGCTGCCTAATGTATGGGGCAGACTCTGCGCCCTCCTCCTCTTAGGTGACTAGGAGGGCGGCCGCTCCACCGCCCCCCCCCCCCCCCCTCTGCGCACGCCTATGCCCAAGCTGCTTTGGGTAGGCTGCTCTTGCGTTCGGAGAATCAGCAGAGTTTGAGAATTGGGTCAAACGCAAGCTGTGTTGGGTCAAACGCACGGGGCGCCTCACGTGGCGAAATAAAAATCATACGAGACGCGGGCTATAGACGGTTTCAAGAGTGCGATAGTAGCAGCACGTGTTGTACCCCAAGAAACTTCCGGTTCTTCATTTATCACTCTCTAACACCGTAGCGGAAAGCGTGTTTTTAAGTTATGTCAGAGTATGGAAAGACCCTTTTTCCGCCTTCAGATAAAAGGAAGGCGCATAAGTTAATGTCACTGATCCCGTTGATTGGGATATCAATCGCCGGGCGGATTCCAAGGGCGGACGTATCGGCCTCCCGAGACGCACCACGAAAGCGCGAACAATTTAGAGTTGGTCCTTTTAGTGCGCCAGCGAACGCCGGTTGTGGTCCAAAGACCGAGTCAGAGCCGTGAGTCGACAACACAAACGAAATATATTCTCAGTTGAGCCAGTACAAACATCACAAACACATGCACACTCGGCTGCTCCAGTTACAACTTCACAATATAACTCATATGGTGTTAACACAACGGGAACTAAACAGACAGATCTCGCGCTACAAATGCAATCTTATGCATTACAATTATTTAAGAACAGTTAAAGTCCTGAATATTCGACGGCGTATCCAGTCCACAATTCTTGGACGGTACTTGAATGCTTCTCTTCCAGGAAACACTCAGGCTTACTCCAACGCGGATAGTCGTTGTTCCTTCCGTCGTCGTAACTCGTCATGGCTCACACGCCTTCATCATCCCATTCTTCCAGATCGACTGACCGCACAAAATCATAAACACGTCTTCTTTGGCTGACGGAGCCACACTCAGCGTAACTTCGCCATCTCCGGACCGACTGACTCCCTGACTGGTCGTCGAAGCACGCTTTTATCCCTTCTCCCCCGGGTTCCAGAAGCGTCAGGAGTGTTCTCCGGCGTGCAGCACCGCCAAAGCTAGGGAAAGTACGAGATTTCTCTCGCCAGTTCTACTCGCGGCGGCGTCGCTCGGCGTCGCGTCATGCTTTCCCTCTAGATGGTTCTAGGCTTTGTCGGGCGTTTGATCTGGTTGTCTGCGTCTGGCTCGAGTGGGTGAGGGGGGAGCGCCGCGCCGGCGTCTTTTAATACTTGTTTTTTTTTCGTTGTTCGCGCTTCTTGGGCGAGCGGCTGGTGCTGCCGTTTGAAAGTGGCCGCGCGCGCGCTTTATTGATGCGCTTGTTTGTGACAGTTAAGGACTAACTCTTATAATGTTGGGTATAGGTTAGAAGCTTCTTTATTTGAAATATTTGGCTAGGCACAAGGTGACAAGTGTTGAAAATCTGCGGGCTACCCGCCAACGCTTTTGTCCCGGCCAATGCTATGTCAGTGCACGAAACCGGAAGCCGTCCAGGGTTTGTGTTTTTAAACAGCGAAACCGTCTATACCGCGTCGTGGCCCGCGCTGCGTCTGCGTCGTGTTGCTGGCGACACAAGACTCCTTGGGTACCCACGCTAGTTCTCGATTTTTGGGTCTTGGGTCAACGCAAGCGCAAGAGCGAAATGCGGCCGCCGCGGCCGCATTTCAATCCCGTGACCTTGGAGTCAGCAGTCGAGCACTATAACCACAACTAACCGCGGCGAATTGCAAATCCCTTAACCTTACACAAAACTAACTCCAATTTGAGGACCTGCTCAGAATCGATTTGCAATATTCAGAGTCCATTTGCTTTTAGTTGACGGTCAGTGCCACGTGGCCTTGCCATATGCGAGTCTGCTCGTTAGCGCACCTCCTCCCAGATGGCGTACTTATCTCCTCGATTCTAGAGTCACTGTATATGCTACCTTTAGGTAGCAGAGTTGCGCATCTGTCTTCCAACGCCGCTAGCAACCATGCATTGCGGAGAAGCTGCCGCTTGGGCCAATTTTTTTATTTCTCGACGCCGCCGCTGCAGCGAACTGAATTAGCGCTAGCCATCGACAGCCAATGTTTATCGCCGGTCTTCGACACGCCAGACAGGTTAATCGGCGACACGGTAGGCATGTCGCCTGCAAAAACTAAGTGCGACTTCATCGCATAGCTGTGGTTGCTAGCCGGACCTATGCGGAACTCTGCTACCTAAAGGTAGCATATACAGTGACTCTACTCGATTCTAGAGTTACTTTATATGCTACCTTTAGGTAAAGGTAGCATATACAGTAACTCTACTCGATTCGAAGGTCGCTGGATGGAATGCCGGCCGTGACGGCCGCATTTCGACGGAGGCGAAATTCTAGAGACCCGTGTACTTAGATTTAGGTGCCCGTTATGGAACCCCAGGGGGTCGATATTACCGGAGCCCTCCACTACGGCGACCCACACTATTATATCGTGGTTTCGGGACATAAAACCTCGACAAGTGTTATATTGTTATTACCTCCTCGATTAATACCGGTTTCACGCGGGCACTTTTAATAACAATCAAGGCCGATTCGAATTAGACTCGATCCGGATGAGGTGGTGCTACATGGTCAATTTTAATAGCGATCGGGCCCGATCAGGATCTGCCCATCGCGATCTCGCTCCGCTCTCAGGTCGCGATTTAGAGACGTCAGCGCCAAACTTGATCCAGATTAGTTTGAACCGCGTAAGCAGCGAACATTGTTGATACCGATCAAGAAAACCGATCCAAATCGGCTGTGATCGCTATCAAAAGCGCCCATGTGACGGGGGTTATACCTAATCGATGATGTACTTAATGGTAGTTGAGTTGAGTTGAATAAACTTTATTTGCCCAACGGTTGATATTGTACCCGGGGCTAGGCTGCCAGGGATCCACCATTCGAGGAACATCTTTCGAGGTCCTCGGCGATGGCCCTGGCCCGCTGGACGGCCCACTCCTGGTCTTCGGGGGCCTCGCTGAGAAGGGCGGTTCGCCATCTCGTAGATCGATTGTTATAGATTGTAGTTCACAGCCGCACGTGTTTCGCCCTTTTAGCACCTCTCTCCCATCCTTTTCCTTCTTTCTTTTCATTCCTCAATCCGCTTCACACCGCGTAGGGTAGAAAACCGGGCTCTCGTCTGCTTGAACTATCTTCTTTTCCTCCCTTCCCTCTTCTGTCTCGTAGGAGTTATCAGGGTCCCGCGTAAGAGGGAAGAGGAAGCGGGCACAAAAGACCGATCATGATCTCCCCCCCCCCTCAATTTTTTGCCTGCTTGATGTACTGTTCGAAACATACAAACACGACAAAAACTCACTTGCGCAAAGTGCATGATCTATCTCCAATGAAACATGGATTTTAACAGTCCACATTTCAATTCAGCAGCGACGCTATACATGGAAACTAGAGCCAAGCGCTTTTATGCTGCTGGCATGAATAGAACACAGCTGTGCGCACAGTCAGAACAGTCTCAGGCATAGCAGCGAACATTTGTTGGTCGTTCACTTGTCGTCCGTTCAGCTTCAGGGTCTTTCCCATTCCCAAATCTGCCGCAGGAGCAGTAGCAGACTGCGCGTTGACAGTCACATACTTGAACGGCTGAGGAGTACCCAAAGCTTGCAAATAAATGTGCCCTCAGAAGTCGCTAGGTAAATGAACATTGCGATGAAACGCGTTCTTCTTTTTACTTTTTAGAGCGAAAGCCTTATACTTCTCGGCCTTGAAAGAAATCACGGCGTGAGCACAAGGGTGGTACAAAAAAATATCACGTGGCCGAAGGTGTGCATACGGGCAGGGGGGGGGGGGGGGCGAGGCAAAGTCTGCCTCATACTTTGACTTAATAGGGAGGGAGGGGGGCGCTGCGATGAACCTTCGCTCATCCTGAAGGGGAACCCTGCGTACGCCTATGCACGTGACCTCTCAAGCGTGGCTCGAGGCGGGAACTGCGCGCTCACTTCTTCATTACGGAGTTTGCGTGACTAAAATGTACAAATTCGTGACTTGGCCTACGGCTACGTAGTAATGCGGTAATGGCACGCGATGTAAGAACGCTGAAATCATTGCCTATAGTCTATCACAACCTAAGAATCAGGCCCGTAGCCTGATCCCCCCCTTCTCCCGGAATATGCATGGAGGGGGTGTTTTACCTAAAATAAATAATGAAAATAGGCGTTTTTCTCATATAGTCAAGACCTTCAGCAAGTGCCCCTGCCCTCCCTCCAGAAAAAAAATGCCTGGCTACGGGCCTGCTAAAATCAGATGCAACCTGCGCCTTCGCATTAGCGTGGTTCTGTTGTTGAACACCTGCTCGCTGCGCAGACGGCCCGGGTTCGATTTTCACTCGAGCCCGAAGATTTTTATTTTTTACTTTCTTTACATCTTTCTCGATTTTTCGGTCACGGACAAGATGATGATTTTTCGGTCCCAACCAACGACGCCGTCACCGACGCCGGAATTTCTGCGAAACGAGCTCTTTAACGCTGTCGCGTTAAAATTCGTCGTCCCTGCTTAAAATATTACGTTTCCCCGGCCAGTGATGTCTCTATCCGGGCTGAAGTTTGCCAGGAAGTTTCGCGACCGAAAACCAGCGAAATGTGTGTGTATGGGGAAATCACTTAGCTTAAATACGCAAAAAGGTACTTGACGTCATGGAAATGAGCTAGTGCAATTGGATGGGACATGTATAGCAAGTTTTCTCTGGGTGGGATAGTGATCGACGTGGGCGGAGCTTATATTTATTATTGGGTTGTAGACGGCTATAGTGGACTGTGTGGTTGGCCGAAGAAGAATGAAATGAGGCGCATTTTTACGTGACGTTTCAGTCTTCAATGCATCGTCATCAAGGCTTTCGCAGTGGAGTCGTCTTAGCGATTGTGTAAGAGACCCTCGGAACGTTTTCATTGTTACACATCAGGGTAGGTAGCCACGGCAGCTTGCCGGGACGGTTGCAAAATATACGAGCAATTGCAAAATATGCGAGCAGCAAGCAATTACGGCACGGTGGTGAAAGCTGCAGCAAAACTTCCGTGCGGACTTTTTGATTCATATTGAACTACTGACGTGCTGCGCAAGTACAAAAGAAAGAAAGAGATAGACACTACGGAGCGCTCAGTCAGTCATACCTTTCAGCGCCCCAAGGGCACCGATCTCGCTCGCGCCTGAAACGGAATCCGTCGCGCGCTATCAGCGCTAACAAATAAAACGAGTTTTGACGAATCGTCATGTTCATGTAATATATACTTGTACATGTTGCAGCAGTGGAGAAGGAACCAGCAGTAATCACTTCGTTCATATATGTAATTGGTTACGGTGACCTATTACTGTCGCAGAATATAGCAACGGAGAACTTACTGAATTAATGGAAGTACGACTTTATTTCGATATCCGGCTAGGTGCTGGTCCGGGCTAGACCGCTCATATGGAGGACGGATGACCTTGGCTTCCAGTAGCCTCCCTGGCCTGCTGGATAGCCCAGGTTCGGTCCTGTAGATCGCCATCGCTCCTGTATAGGTTCTGGGGAGTCTGTTTGCTGATTGGGGCACCCCCATAGTATGTGAATTAAGGAGGCTTCTTCTATTTTACGTACTTTACATATTGAGTCTGGGTAGAGTTCTGGGAACATCCTGTGTAGCTGAACAGGGCTGGGATAAGAGTTAATCTGCAGCTTGCGCCACTCTGTCGAGCGTTTCAAATTTGAGTGACGCGGAGGGAAAGTTCGTCTCAAGTCTCGATGGTGGTTTGTGTATGCTGTGTAGCTGGTTAGCCTCTCTTTGATTAGCAGTTCGTTTTCGGCAGCAGCATCGAGCTTACTGAACTGTATAACCGACTATTTCTGCGTTACTGACGTCCCCCGCCTTCACACGCCCTTTGAGCACTCGGCTCTTGCATAAGACACTAATTATGTTTATATATAGCTGATGCCATTTATATAGGTGATCTGAATGTTTGACATACATTTAGTGAAACCGGCTGGCCAGCGAGAAAAAGCGCTTACAAAGAAAAAAACAACAAAAGGAAATCAACGCCAGTTAACCCCAAATGAAAGCTGTACGAACTGCGGATCATTGATCCCTTGTGTTTCCGTTGTGTTTATCTTGCGTTTATCTGATCTTTTCTGTTCTTTTTTTTTGTGATTACCTTATTATTGCGATAGCAATTATATGGACAGTCTCGGCTTTGTTTTGCCGTCGCCGTCGCCGCCGTCATGCACCGTATATGTATAAGTGCGTGACGCCAACGCGAGACACGAGACGACGGTAGGGCGGTCCCTTAAACTACTACGCAGTTAAAAAGCCTCGTGAGTTCGGCCCCTGATCTTTAGTGTGTGCAGAGCGAGTCTTAGTTGACAGCACTACACCGCTTTTTGTCAACGTAGCTTCCGCAGGGCTATCTATACCTGCGGGTGTGAAGAGTACATAGTGGATACACCCTACAGCGGTGATTCCTCCGCGCAGCCTTTGTTGGGCTGCAGCTGAGTTGCAACACAGAACACGGAACAGGGGACCGAGTTGCGCAAAGCACGGCGTTGCCTAACGTCGCGAGTTGCATCACTGGTTTACTCTTTTTGTCTCGACGCCAAAGCGACCGCTTTCTGAGGCATTCACGCCACGAGTGAGTCATGTGTGAAGAGCACATCGTCGTCTAATCGAGCGCATCTTCGTTAGTGAAACGGTTTATACATTCAAAGTATTCTATGAGGCAACGACTGCCCTATTAAAGGGACCCTAAACAGCCCCTGAACTTGCAAAGAACGAGTGCGTTCTTCTCTGCTGGCGCTTCCCGTCTTTCGGCCCAACTCGTGACGCCAGCGGTCTGTTCACGTGACGTCATGAGAAAATAAGCTCTCGATTGTTCCATATACGGAGGATATCATTTGTAAATAGCCTCCTGCCCTGCTTTGTCATGCTTTGTCATGTAGTCTATTGCCCTTCTGCCATGTCTCGCATGGGTATCGTTCACGATCGATAGATTTCACTTCGTTTCGTGCGTTTTCGACGGGGCAAGCGGAGATAACAGCGTGCAGCCGAAAAGCACGAAGTCCTGATAGGCTTAGCGCTTGGTGCTGGTATTGTCCTCGTGTTTTACGAAGAAATAAATGGCGAAGAGGAGGTAGCACCTGTACAAAGGGCAGTGAGGGTGAGAAAGCAACCATCTCTCGTCTTTGAACTCGGCTTGATGTATAGGAGCCCTTTAAGAGAGTGACTTGCGTTTCTCACGCTAAAGTTAGGTCAACTTACTGCGGTTTTCGGGTTTATTGTAGTTTCTTAATTTTGGAGCACGTTCATCTCACGCTCTGTCACAGGTAAACAAACAGAATACGTGCTACGTTCATTGAATAGAAGCAGATAGGACATACCGTAAAAGGGAGTAAAGTAATGGGAAATACGCACTTTTTTTGCCTTTAAGAGTGCGTCTGCACGCATGCATCACGCCTGAGACATGTGCTAACTCATTCGAGCCATGCCCGGATGCGTGTGAATTGAACGTGAGCATAAATGGTCTTGTAAACATATGTGGGTGATCCCGTGTATTTCCCTCCTGTTTCCTCTCTCAGCTACTGAGGCCGAGGTCGCGGGTTCGTTTTATGACTCATGGCGGAAACTTAAACAATATGTATAAGCCGGTGGTTTGCTGAAACGTAGGTGGACGTGAAAAATTCCCATGTAGCCGAAGTTGCATATTCCAGAGCCGTACATTTTAAGGCGAACTCCTTAGACGCCTCATCAAACACCAAAAGTGACCGATCGGCGGCGTCAACACGAGTGGTGCGAAAAATCATCACGTGATGACGTCATCATGACGTCACATGATGACGTGATTACATGACATCGTCGCTTGTTCAAAGGTGGGCCAATCCCAGAGGCAGTGCAAAATCACGTTGGCTGTAGGAAACGTTCGTGTGCAGAGGGATCAGTACAATTAGTGAGAAGAAAAAGAAGATGGCTTTCGCCTTCGAGTCGTCTTAGGCAAGTGCATAAAGGATCGTGTGACCTTTTTAGGCGTCTGTCGTAGCGTCTTTGTTGCCTCGAGAGTCAACAGTAAGCAAATAAGGACGTTTTATAATATCAAGCGATAGAATCGGCAAACTGAAAAACTGATGTTGTCTCTTCAGCGAGGGTTGTTGCAGCATATTTGAACCTTGGGCGTTTAATGCCTTCGCTAATATTCCTACCCGTCGGTGGCTACACTTCGGAGGTCGAGCTTTGACCTATTTAGGAAGCCTGAAGAATGCGATTTCTTCGAAGTATGTGATCTGCCAAAAGTTTGGACGGTGAGTCTGCGTTTCACAAGCGCAGTTGTCGATCGTGGGCACAGAACCACAGCTGCACGATGCTTGCGGCATTTCGAGGGCTCGACTACGTTAAACTTTCTTTGTGTCTGCCGGGAGCTTTCTTCCTTTTCAAGCAAAGCTTGTTATGAGTTACAGATATCGGTGGCGGCGGCGACGTCGTACGCAAAAAACCCGGCGCCGGGGAATGTACAGAAATGCGACTCTCGAAGATGCTCCGGTCACGATCACACGCGCCCACATCCAAGAACCATGGCAGACCTACAAGCCCGCATCGCTACCCTCGTCACATGCGTATGTTTATATGCGCCGCTTTCCAATAGGGAATCCAAGCTCAACTTCGCGCGCGACGCTCGTGCGGCCGAGCTATGCGTTACTGGGGATAGACGCTGCCGGTGAAGGCCGTTTGTCGCCGGATTTCGCAGAGGCGGCGGCAAAGACACGTGCGCGCATGCGTGCCTCCTCCAGACCGGAGCCCTGCTGGTCAGCATTACTTACATTGTCACGCACCACGTATGCAATCCGAGAGCTCTGCGCGTGCGCGGAAGCGGCACGCGCCGTGGGTACTCCCAGTTACGATAAGAGCAGTGGCGCCACTCGACGTTGCTTTGGAAGCCTATAGCTGATACTCTCTCGATTGTGGGCTTGTTGGCGATCAGCCGTTTCTGATATGGCATTCTGATCTTTTATCGAGGTCACTTGCAATTTCAGGTTGTCGCACTTCATGGATATGAACGCATGACCGTTGTTGTTGCCTGCAGCAACTGAAGTGTTGAGCTGCTAAGGAAATGTACGAAGGTCCATTTTCAGGCAAGGAGGAAGCAGAAAATTAGGAGCGAGCATTGCGCCATGTGACAGAAAGAAAGAAAGAAAGAAAGAAAGAAAGAAAGAAGGAAAGAAAGAAAGAAAGAAAGAAAGAAAGAAAGAAAGAAAGAAAGAAAGAAAGAAAGAAAGAAAGAAAGAAAGAAAGAAAGAAAGAAAGAAAAAGAAAGAAAGAAAGAAATGATCAGGCACGCGCAAAGCTTCACTTGCCCCCATTTTCCCGATTGGGCAAGCGCGCCTGAATTTTTTTTTCACGCCATATGGAACTTCGTTCATTTATTGGCTTTGATGAAATCGTTCCACGTGAACGAGCGCGTTCAGAAATACGCAGATATATGTGCGCAATCTGCCGAAATCCAGTGTGACGTATTGTATTTTTGCGAGCACCGAAATGCGATGACGAAGAAGGGGCCCAGAGACAAAGCTTTTATTCACGGCATTTATTCGGTTACATCAACGAAAGGATACCATGCTTGCGTAAAAATACAGACTCGGGAACAGGCTGAGCTTTAACCACGGGCTCAGCGAGACAAAACGATTGTTATTCGCACATATTAGCATTGACGGGAACATTGCACTGGCCGCGGCAAAATGAAGCATGCTGCAACAAATTATCTATAGACACACTCCCGACAACGCCCGGTCGCAATTGCGAGCGACAGCGTGATGAAACAAAGCACGCGAAAAGCGTTATACCTTGCATTGCAGAACTGATAGCGAATATTGATCATCACTGACCTGATCACGCAGTTATCGAAGGTAAGGGGATGAGGTATTTCGATACCGATATTGATGGCCTGCCACCGGTGAGTATTCTAGCCCTTATCTAGTGCACAGCGATATTTTGACGATAAACACCAGAGGAAGCTCTGGGCTGATAGAACGTAACTATTCGATTCCAGTGCTATACTCCTTTTCATCCTTCGCAGCCTCGCTATGGCTCCGACTTGATCTTCGATCACGTGATCACAGTGGCTGACCGGTCGTGATGGGTGTATGATAAGAAAGGAATATAACCAAGCTGAAGGAAATTCCCTACGTTATACTGAAGCTCGTTACTGCCGCCTATCCATATTACATATCTTTAAACCAAGGTACAAATGCTTGCAAACTGATAACAAGTAAGCAAACGCATGTTCCTAATAACTACATATTGCTAAGAGTCAACGGATTCAAGTTCCTAGTGCATTCGTAGCTACAGCTATACTTCTATCCTGATATCGACACTATTATCTGTAATATAATAATAATTGTTGGTGTTTTACGTTCCAAAACCACGATACGATTATGAGCGTCACCGCAGTGGATGGCTGCGGAAATTTTGACCACTTTAATGTGCGTCTCAATCTAAGTACACGGGCCCCTAGCGCTTCGCTTCCGTCAAGCTCTTATCACAAAGGTGGCGAGTTGGGCTAGTCGGTCTACGTTCATGTTTGGAAAATTAGGTTGAAGCGCACTGAAAAAAAAAAAAACGTGGACTGTAGAAGTGGACAGGACAGCACTTACTCCTGTCCACTTCTACTGTCCACGTTGTTTCAGTGCGCTTCAACCTAATTTTCTAAACATGAGCTCTTACCAGTTCGCCTGGAAAAGGGGTGATTGAACGACTTCAGCTACCGCGGTTGCCACTGAATTAATTGCAGAGCGCAATGGAATCGCATTTGCGCTGGATCTACATGACTTACTGATGTGGCCGCCACCAAAATCGTATGACCTTGTTCCAGTCGAAAGTATCCTGTTAAAAATATTCCAAAACACATACGTTTCTTCGTCAATTTCTCTTGAAAAATCCAGATCGATCGTATTTACGCAACAATACGAAGCGAGAAAAATAAATGCATCCATGAAGATATTCAAGGACGGCATTATTTGTTTTTTAAAGCGTCGAAAAAAAATAACCAAAATTCAATCGTCGTAGTCTCTCTTGTATCGCAAGACACATTGCGCTCTTCCTGTTTACAACGTGCGTGATGTATTGAATAGAAAATGTCATTCCAAATCGCCTCAAGATATTACTAAGAAGGCGCGTTAAAGGAAATAAAAATAAGCGGAAAGCTACCATTGTTTTTAAAACGAAGAAAAAAGAAACGGAATATAGATGAACAGAGCGACTCTTAAAAACACTCCAAAGCACGTTCTTAGTCAATCAGTCTATCTATTGCCATTGGAGAAAAAACAAAGGTGTACGTCCAATGCGGAAAGCATGAAGACGATATTAAAATACTATTCTGAGGATGTCACAAACGCGAGAGTGGTAGGATATCGCGTTATCAGTCGCGTTTCACGTATTCCGCCGGTCGGTCACGTATTGCCGCTTATCTGTGCCGTTCTCAACGAATCTGTGTCAACAGGCATACGGCGAGCTAAGGTGAATAAAGGTCGAAGATAAAAGTACTGACGTGGCATTTAAACGAGCTTTATCTTATCGCGCGTGCAAACGTCTCGGCCACAATCTCAGAGGACGTTGTCGTCCGAACGTTATCTATGCACATAACGTCCGCCTTTCCATCTCTTTATCTCCGCCGTTCAGTCACGTCACGCATTCTTGAAGTGTCCATGCCGTCTCGGTATTCTTTCTGCCACCGAAACTACGTTTCAAAGGACACTAAAGAGGAAAGCGATTTTTCTCATATCAGTAAGTTACTCTTTCACAATTGCAAAATCACCACGCTTGCAGCAAGGAGACGCTTGGTATGCGAGAAAGCGCGTAAAGAGAAGTTGCGGCTGGCGATGCCACTTTTGATATTACCGCTCCAAACTCCGTGACGTCCTAGGTTTTGACGGCGTCTGCTACGTCATACGTAGCTCCTGATCAGTAAAAATGAAGTACATTGTCCTCTGAGGGAGCCATAGACTTAACATACCAAGTTCCAGGCAATTTCGTTGAGCAAGTGTCGCCGAAATACGAAAAATACGTTTTGAAATCCGTGTCTTGACGCGCAGAGATTTCGGCGTGAAAATAAAAAAAAATTAAACTTTGACCTTGATTTCCCCCTCTATTAATAAACCTATGGTGGTAAATTAACGGTATTAGACTTCCCGGAGTACGATTTATCAATCTAAACCGATTCAATGTTTCACTTTAGCGTCCCTTTAAAAACGGGTGAGAGGTACGCATGATTATATAAGCGGCGGTGAGAAACTTCGTATGTTTGCACTAGCGCCGTAACCCACAGGCAAAACCACAAACTGTCCATTGTGGAACAACGCAAAAAAAAGATGAAGCACCAAAGATGAGAAAATAACGCAAACAAGTGCTCCTCGACACACTCCTCCCCCCCCCCCCCTCCCTACCAATGGTTGCGCAGTCTATGTTTCTTGGCTCTTTCCCTTTTATTGGCTTGTTCTTAGGAATAAGGATTCACTTGATATTGAGCAGCGTTTATTTATGTTAGTTTCTCATATTTGGTCTTTCGTCCTTTTCTGCGCTGTTCCGCAATGAACGATTACCAACTGGCCCAGCTTACAGTGTTTCTGCAGTTCATAGACTGTCTTTCGGGTCCGTTCAAGTGACTGCCATCTCGGCCTACTAAGATCGCCGTTTTGTGTCTGTATACACTACACGAACGGTACAGCAGTCGACTTATAGGCGTCAAAACGGCTGTACGGATGGCTTCAGCATTTCATGGGCTTGGTAATCTGACGTCATGACTTTTAAAACTGAGAAAGAATTTGCCGTAAAAGCCCGCGAAACGGAAGGGCTTAGGTAGACGCCGCAGTTCTTGAACTTGCGTTTTTCATGTGCTCCAAGGAGTGGTTTTGTTACAGTTCAAAATGTCAGGTTTTTTTTGCGCTAACTCTAACAGAAGGCGCAAGCTCATACATTAGGTGCACATTCGAATTTCTGTAAGGGCTCCGTGCCGGCGCTGGCTAACCATAGACGTGGCAGCAAAGCCCTATCCTTCATACCTTTCCTCTAACCACTGTCCCGAGCATAGGAATGTAACACTAGAGATTCGTACGCTAAGTGATGTTATATTTTCTCGCAGAAGATAAACCGAAGCTGTTCGCTACGCACATTTGTTGGGTGGAGACATTCGTTATCTTGTGTGATATGACAGATTCAAGTGCATCAGTGCGACAAGGCAGTGGTTGTCCCTCACACATCCTCTCGCAGCAGATGCATGTAACTATGCTCGGCGTCTCAGCCAAGCAACGGATACACAAAGCAAGCAAAGTTATGTTTTCCACGAGTAATCGTAAAGCCGGAAAGCTGCAATGCACAAATTTTGCTCAGTGTGTGAAAACGCGGTCATGAAACGTCAAAGACCGCGTCTGCCTGCACAACTGAGCTTCACTTGTGCATCTAACGTCCACAAACACTTATTTTGTCCGTGAGAAAGATAAACACGAAGGCATATTGAAAAAGATACAATAGGCGGCTTGCGACACAATGTAATTATATGTTCACTACTAAGACACCTATATCTGTTCTTTGACTGGAGTGTTCTAGAACGCAATAAAGAGGTTTATGTCGACGATATGGCGTGGAAGAGTGATTATGCTAAATAGCGGGGCGCCGAATCTTCATACACAATGGATCATCGAGGGTAATGATTGGGAGTATTTCTTTTATGCGATGCGATCAAAAAACATAACTTTATTTTTGTATTGCGGTCTTGAGAACAAAAGAATCAAAAGGGTGTTCTCTTCAATACATCACGAAATTAGCAAATCGAACTTGTGCAGATAAAATCATTGTCAACCTTCGATACGTGATTATTTATCTCGCTCATTCGTACGTGTAAGTGCATATATTGTATATATTACTCTGTACAAAAATAAGCACGTCGGCGAACCATAAAGCAAAAAGGCGACTACAGTCCCCATAGCGTACGTGTTGCTCCTATTGCTTAGGTATGTTGCTTGTTACTGGAGACAAACGGTTTCCCGAAAACACAACCCTCCCATTGTTCGTTTTCGACTTTGTCGATTCGTCGCTCGGGTTTGGTCGTCGGATTAGGCTGGTCGCGTTATCGCGGTTCGTTCAAACACCGGTCTATGTATACTGTCTTAGCCGTCGTCCTCGGCGTTCAGTCGAAGTCGCCCTTCATCTTGCCGACGTGCGACACGGTCAGGCTTCGCAGAGACCTGGACCTCTCGAACAGCGAAGGGTCCGTGTAGATTGGCTCGCTCGGGTCCTCGAACTTGGAGACCGGAGGAGCGGGTTGGAACTGGGGCACGTACATGCTGCAGGGACTGGGCGAGGTCAGCCCCGCCTGGGCGTTCTTCACCTTTTGGCCGGTCAGGATAAAAAAAGAAAAAATAAAGAAGCCAAGTGAATAAAGAAAGGTCACGGGTTCGCCGCATGGACGAAGCAATGAATGCCATAGTAACAAATTTGCTAACTCCCTTAGGTTCCGATCTCGCGTAACTCTCCGAAACGCTGCCGTAAGGGAATACGGCCGCTCCAGCGAGCGAAGCGGTTTTCGTGCTGTCTGTCGTCTCAACGCGAAGTAAGCGCTGAGAGCACAGCACCTACAAGGGTAGAAGCCGTCTACTGATGTTTGTCGAGATAGCGCGCGCGGTCACGCTCTTTTCCATCAATGTTCCCAGTTGCTGCACGAGCGACGCAGCCCCCCTCACCGGCACCCCTTCATGCTCCTCCGCCCGACGGAGCAGGCCGGCCGGCGCTTCCTCTCTGCTTGGGCCACGCCCCTCTGCAGCCTTCGCAAGCTTTCTTGCACACGACGCGCAGGGCGATGTTATCGATTTCGACATTATACGTAACATGAAGGTGACGGCAAAAACGCGCCTCGAGCGCCCATATAATTTCTATCGCATTATTAGCAAAACAAGTTTACAGTATTTGCTGTGACTGCGCAGAGAATCGAGATAGGGACAGTCCCATTAGCTAACGATATGGAGAGTCCAAGCGACAGCGCAGGCTCTCACTAGGGCACTCACTGAATTACTTAAACGTTCCCACTTGATGTTGTTCGGTTTGCATTCGGTTTTCGTTAAAATGTAGAAAATTATAGGGTAAAAAAAATTAAGGTGCACATTTAAAAAAAAAAGAACTCGTCACACGTAGAAGTCTGGCGTTTTAGACATTACGCGTTCAATGCTCTCCCGTGTTTTAGCTGTGCGGCAACTGCCGTTATCCCAAACATTGTATTCGGTAATCGCGCATACGTGATAGATATGACCCTGATAATGATTATGATTACGATGATGATAGCTACGAGCATCCTCTGTTAAACGGGGTGGCGACCAGTAGTGATCTAGCATGTTCGTTAGAATCATGTATTACTTCATCTCTTACAGTCTAGCATCCTGTCGATCTCTATGTCTTCTTTTTTTTTTCATGAACGCTTCTGTTTTTATAACGTGCTCTAACGATTACGTCGGAAACGACTCCTGTTCTATTAATCGCATCCCTACTTTCGACCGATATTCTAAACCGTTTTGCTTTTATCAACCGCCGGTCATATAATACTTACATCCACAAAACCAGAGCCTCTGAAAGATACCCGCCTACCACGAGTCTTACTGAGAGTGTTAGCCAGCGCCGTTCGTGGCATTTAGCTGCTTCAGCGCTCCTTCTACGTCTACAGGACCTTCATGTGCCGCGGGAAACGAAAAGTCTGAAACGTCGTATTGTGGTACTTCATTTAAGCAGTATACCGTAAACTCAGACCCAAGTCCAAGGATCGTACTCAAACGGGCTGCCGACGATAACACATACCTGCAGCTTGACCCTTCGCACGTAGAACGTTGCTCCCATAGCAACCCCGACGAGGGCGCAGATGAGGAGTGCAAGGACCACCACCAGGGCGTAGTAGCCGGACTGGGCGACGCATACTGTCGGCTTCTTGTACACTGCCAAGAAATATTTTGTAAAATCTGAGTTACAAAAGTAAATTCTGGGGCTTTACGCTCCGAAACGCCTACATGGTAACGAGACACGCATTGCTGGGGCACATCAGATTAAATTTGGGCCGTCTGGTCTTCAATTACCGGCATCCAAATCTAATTTAATTTAATTGTTGGGGTTTAACGTTTCCAAAACCACGGTATGATTATGAGGGACGCCGTAGTGGAGGGCTTCGGAAATTTCGACCACATGGGGTTCTTTAACGTGCACCTAAATCTAAGTACACGGGCCTCAAGCATTTTCGCCTCCATCAAAAATGCGGCCGCCGCGGCCGGGATTCCATCCCGCGACCTTCGGGTCAGCAATCGGGCACTATAACCACTAGACCACCGTGGCGGGTGCACCTAAATCTAAGTGCACGCCATCGGAATGCGGCCACAATGACCGGGAATCGAACCCACACCTTCGTACTTCGCTGCGTGAAAATTCGGTGCAGAAATGACACGGGTACATATCGTTGGTGCTCTCTCTTTTTGAAGCTTTCAATTTGCGAGATTAAAACAAAGGGCAACTGCGACGTAACAAAAGAAACAGAGGAAGGAATTATTAGCGCTCGCTTACAATTGCGTTGTATAGCGCTCGGAACGCAATTCCTTTGTGCGCAGAAGTTTAGAATACCGCGCCAGTACAGCGCAAGATGTAAAAACTAATACGCAGTTGTGGCTGTAATTATATGCAAGAATCGTGGTTAAGCATTTCAACACAGGTAAATCAACCAATAAGTCAGTAATATAGACAACCATATAACCGAGGCAAAGATGTCAGCCTGAAAGCTAATATTCTTCTGGTTAACACATTGGTTTTTCCCGTGGTGATAAATGGGTGCGAGTCGTGGATCTTGCAGAAATATAAAAAGAAAATTTAGATTACTTCGAGCAAACGGCGCTGGCGAGGAGATTCGACAGTCACATGGACTGCCAAACGAACGAATATATCTGTCATAAAAGAGATCAAACCTGAATGTCCTTTGAAGCGAAGGACCTGAAGCTAAAGCTTTCTTTTTTTTTATCTTGATCATGTCATACGAGCTAGCAGTTAAAGGAAGCGAAAAATCTATACCAGCCGATATGAAAGGTAAGATGAAAGATAAGATGTGAAAGGTAAACGTTGACGTCTATGCATAGCGTTATTAGATGGTATTCTGGAAGCCACGGGCAAACATAGGAGCAGTTCAGACAGCCTCAAAAATGAAGCAATGTCTGGGTACGGGCTAGTTGGCATTCCATTTTCAGTTATGATCACAGCGCAAAGTGATCACAACTCAGAAACGAACCGCCCATAACCAAGCACTTCACTTTGTGCAGAGAGCCTGCCGCCTATTACGTCGGGACTTCGAACGCCTGCACCTTGCCTCCCTGCCCCCGGTGATAAGAAGGTGAGTTTTCAGTACTTGTATGAAATAGGTCTTACTGGACTAGAACAGAACCACAACAAAAAATATAGCACTGACTTAACGACGCGAGGACTGATTAAACAGCGGAGCTAGTGGCATCAATTGCTTGGCTTCACTGCTAACATAGGCACTCGTCCAGTGACGCGGCGCCCCTACGTAGATCTCCATGAGGTTCGACCGCCAAAGGTACACAAGTGAAAACTGTTGTCAGCGCAGGAGCAGCAATACAAGCTATTGTCCACGATTCGGCATCACTACTACA
Source organism: Rhipicephalus sanguineus (assembly GCF_013339695.2). Taxonomy (NCBI): domain Eukaryota; kingdom Metazoa; phylum Arthropoda; class Arachnida; order Ixodida; family Ixodidae; genus Rhipicephalus; species Rhipicephalus sanguineus. Next base: position 23,366,087 of record NC_051184.2, read on the forward strand.
GTGTTCGAACCATACGCGCGTGCCGTTGTAGCGCAGTAGTTTGCGAAGGAAAACTCGTCACTCGTACGACATGTCGTGCAAGAAGCAACTCTTTTAGGTTTACAAAGGGATGTTGCGATCGGAGTATAGCCTCAACATGTGCCTATATTGGCCTTATTTTCAGTCCAATGCACGTATGTGCTGACAGCGATCCTTTCCTTTGGTACTGAAATCTAGTAAATAAAAAAAAATAAATAATGACGTTCCACGCCCTCCGCACCCCCCCCCCCCGAAATAAAATAATAAAGAATATGGTTGTGAAGCTCCTTAGTGTGAAACAACGAATCAATTTTAACCACTCGGGCGGCATAGCCAAGGAGGGGGGGGGGTGTTAAACCCCCCCTCGAAATTTGTCAGTTTTGCTTGCGTATATATACGCACACACATACAAACGCACCCACGAACATGCATGAAGTATGATTGATCCCCCCCCCCCCCCCCGAAAAAAAGTTTTGGCTACACCCACCCGGGTTTATCTTAACGCGCACGCAAGTCTAAGTAAGGATCATCAGTGGTCGTGGGAGACTTACGTGCAGACGGGCCCTCGTGCGGAATGTCTGCACGGGAGAGGTAGACGTGCAGAAGTTCGTGCACTTCCTCGGCTTCCTCTTCGCTCGAGTTCGTTGCCTTGGTGGCGTTCTTCGCCGGCTTGGGTGGCTGGCCGACGATGCCTCCGCCGTCAGTCGTGGCTGCTCCCGCCACCGCCGACTTGGTGCCGTTCATCTTCATGATGGGCAGCGGGACCGCGTCCGGCGCGTCGGGCTGCTGCTGGGGAACGGCACGCTTCCTGCGACCCCACGACGGGAACGTGCCGGGCCGCCCGCGGTCGCTACAGATCACCTGGGAAGAAGGGGGGGGGGGGGGGGAGAGGCGTATGGATTACTCAGTGACGTCATCCATTTCATGATTACAAAAGCGTAATTATAGCCTGTTACAACCCAAGAATGAATGTAGGCTCCGCCCACAGCCATCGATGTCCCACTTAGAGAAGAACTTGCGTATATATCCAAATCAATCGAATTTACTCACTTCCGTGACGTCAAACACCTTCCACGAATTTCAGGTAGACCATTTTCTCATACAGACGCATGTTCGTGTCGCTGATTTTTGGTCGAAAGCTTGAACGTCCTGCCAAATTTGAGCTGATTTCGAGATCACTGCTACGTAACATTTTAAGCAGGGACGACGAACTTTCAATTCCTGATATGCGTTCTATCTACATTTGCAGCGAAAAGGTACTTACAGTTGCAACGGAAACCACCAGCGACGACTCTCTTGCACAGATTAATGGCAGGCGTACCATAGTCTTGGGGGCGGAGCTTGATCCTATTTTTAGGTTGTAACCGACTACGGAACGGACACTAAGAAAGAGCACCGCAGAGAGCGTGTAACAGACACTCGTGAATACTAGAGTCGCTCATGGTCTAACTTCGCTTTTCACTGTCAAAGCACTCCAAGTTTACACAGACGATGCAACTAAAGTGTCTCTACTTAATGCGGTCGTTTGAATCGAAGCGTCAATAGTGAGGCACAATAAATAGGGGATCTTGTCAATTCCAGGTAAAGCAGCAGCTGAGAAAGTCTTTCTTAGATATTAGATTACTAACATTCTTTTTTCTTCAGGACAGCTAAGTCCTCCCGTTTCAACGCAAGAATATCCGGCTTCAATCACACGCGATTCAGATTGATTGATTGATTGATTGATTGATTGATTGATTGATTGATTGATTGATTGATTGATTGATTGATTGATTGATTGATTGATTGATTGATTGATTGATTGATTGATCGGCGACAACAGATGCATCGTCGGCGACAAACATAGCGCGAAATCTTTGCATGAACGAAAATATTGAGCAGTCGGGGACGTGAGGTGGATGATTTCTTATGTTTTTTCCCTATGCTACACGCGAAACCACGCGTAATCAGGAAATTTTACCGGCTCGCAAGGACCGCGACACGTCCTCACTGTCGCCTGGAATACGAGCAGGTTTGAATCCGGTATCTTGAAGGCGTAGAACTCGGCCTCCAGCGCACCGTCCGGAGCCTTGTGGAGCTCGGGAAACACGTACAAGTCGACGGGACACCTGCGACAACGTCACTTGAAGAATGTAGAATGCGCATACTATATATGCTTGAGAGAGAGAGAGAGAGGGGGAGTTAATGCCGCCTTCTGAGAGGCAGTCTCTGAAGGCGTCGTTACACGTGCTTGAATGAAGGCAATAACAAATGCAATGCGGCCCTTCAAGCGAACGTGCTATGCACCAAGTGGTAGATATTTCAGCTGCTGAAAGACAGCGATGTATACGTTTGTGTTAACGGCGTCGTGGCACCAAATAGAGCTTTCCCACAAAAGTAATGAACTTTTATATTTCTTTTTCTTGAAAAGTAGGCAAGAAATGTTGGGAGGTGTTTCATTAAGAGATCACGATAGTAAAACGCTATATTTATCCGCGTAACTTGAGCAGAAACAGTGTAGCGGTAATCACGAAATACTGTTTTCCTAATATAGGCAGAGAGATGTAAAAATATGTTGGAAAGTAAGGGAAGTAAACCAGAATTATAAGATATGGTTTGCTACCCTACACTAGAGCGAGGGCCAAGGGGATATATAGATGGAAAGAAGAGCGGAGGGAAGAGCAGGCGCACGAAAACAAACAAATAAACAAAAAAAAAGCTGCGGAGCGGGAGTACTATAACCTACCCAATAAGCTATATGCGCATCTCTGTATTAGCGCATTCATAAAGAACGAAGCAGCGTGGTGTCTGTGGACCTTAGAAAGTACTTACCCTCTGGAGTCGATGAGGTGTACCTGCCTTCCGGAGTAGGGGTCCTTGGCAATCACGTTGGTGGCAAAGATGTCGCTGTAGAAATCGAATTGGTCTGCGAAGAAGATAGCATGCGAGGTGTCAACCTTACGGCGAGTCGATCCCTTCGAGCTCGCAGCTGCACTTACACTTTCCCCTTGCCTCTAGCCTGAATGTCAGCAAGTCCCCTACGGCGATGGTGGTCGTCGGAGTGCCCCGGTACAGGATACGCAACTGCACGTTCGAGGTCAGGATGTTCTGCGCCGGTAGGTGCTCGATCTGCGTCGGGTACCGGCTGTACCCGATTTGACGAGAGTGAAACGCATTAATTGTCGTTATCAGATCGTAGAAGTTGCGAGACTCTCGACTTATCAGAATGCGAACACGGCACTGGCCGTAGCGCCCTCCCCGCAGTGCACCTCTATGACTACAAGGAGCACATGCGAATGGAATTTCAGCGTAGCACATTCAAATACACAATTTCGTGGTTTCGAAAGCACTCTCGTGGTTCCTGAGAGTGACTGGGCTTCAAGGTGACCTTCTGCAACGTTAATCGAACACTAATTCATGCGTACACACGCATATAAACTTAATCTTATTAAACATCAACACCCTTTTCTTGTTCCTCAAGAGCAGATTAGCCAACCAGCTGCTATCTCAGCCAGCTTTCCCGCCTCTCCTTTTCTCTCTCACTTCAGATTTTAATAAACCGCCGTTTTCGGTTAGTATCATATTACTGCGAACTCAGCACCCGTGATTCGAACGTGTGACCTCGCTCTCAGCGGCAGAACACTAAGCACAGCACCTGAGGCCCTCCCCGTGTGCACCTAAAAACGTTTACGCCATATTTCCAGGCCATTGCCCGTCGATTCCTCAGACCTCTGCAACTGTTGCAGTTTGGAGCACCCTGCGCCACATGCTCGCGATCCACACGATCCCCGATGTAACCGAAAAGAAAAGAACAGTGGAATTATAGACGATAGATGACAACAAGGAAGGACACTGAATAGACGTGCTCTCCTTGCCAAGGAGGTACCACAACTACGGCCAGCTTCTCCGGATGTCCTCTCTCTAGTGCTCCAGATTCCAGAACACCAGTGTTCTCGCTTTGCGGCCCATCTCGTCTGAATGCAAGCTCGGTAGCCGGGACTCGAACCTTTGACCTTTCTTTCAGGAGAGGAACACTGAGCCCCTCTGGCATGCATCTAGAAACGTCACCGCAGAGAACTACCGACTTCAGCACCATACTTGCCTGCTCCGTGAAGTATAAAGTTGTCGAATAACCTTACTTACACAACCAGCTAAGAGACGAGACATCAAAAGTGTCCGCCTCTTGTGATGGGAGGCAACAACCCTGAGCGTCGTTGTCGTTGGAAGTTGTGGCTCATGTTAGCTCGGCGCCTTCATGGTTCTGGGTTGGGCACGGAGTAATACCCGAAGGGATTCGAAGGGAGCTCGTCGACCATCGGGTGCTCCACGCGACCCCAGTTGGCTACTACCAATAGTCGCGTCTTACTAGTGTCGACCTTAGTGCGATCCTGTCTTGCGGATTTCCGCGCACAATCCGAAAGGCCATCTAATGGCCGAAGGCATGTAGCACTACGCTAGGACTCGCAGGAACTTCTACTGGGAAATAGCTCGCTCTTCGAGAAAGTTCTCGGTAGCGAGGGTGTACCGCTGCATAAGTTCTTTCTTTTTTCTTACATGGAAGTTATTCATGAGTTCGTATTGGTGAACTACACAATCTAACTTGTAGGCATACATATGACTGCGACTCTTTGGACTTCAAGCAGCTGTACAGCTGCTTGAAGTCCGAAGAGTCGCAGTCTGACGCATATACAGGGTTTGTTGTTCCTTTTTTTTAAGAAAATACAGATTTTTAAAGAAAAATCTCATGAAAGTCAGGCACCTATCGTCTTCGCACATGAACTCTACGTCGAGGCGGAAATACTTTGCCACACCTAAAGTTATATTGAAATGAGTAATTAATAAATATCGTTAATTAACTTTTGAATTATAAACTTGAGGGCAGTTGTTCAGACGGTAAAGTTGTACGACAACATCTAATGGCATACCTTATTTTTTAAAACATCCCCAGAAAAAAAAACACGTAATTTGAGCTATTAATAATCGAAATTGCGGGCCCCGATCCAGGTGATATCAAAACGGAGCCCGAGGATCGAGCAGGAAATGCCGCCGCTATGTTACATCAGACCAGAACTTCACGTGGCAAACATTAAAGAGAGGCGCGTCGCAGAAAAACGTGGTCAAGAAAAACGGCAAGCCATCCTAAATGCACCAGTGGACCACTTATTCATTGCGTGTGATGTTTCATGCTTATCTGATCGTGGCATGTTTCGCGCTAATCCGATCGTCTGATTTTTAGTGCTTATCAGTCAAAAGGTTGCAAAATCAGACAGCGTTCGGGCAGCTTTGCGTTGTCTCGGAATACGAACACGCTTGACCACGATGTTATTTTCCGTCAGAACCGGAACAAGTTGGCTGTCTTCTGGATACCAGCGGGCTTTCAGAAGTCCGAAAATCGAAGAGGCCCAGTTTGGTAGTACACAGCGTCTCTTACATCATGTGTCAGGCATGGTATGCTTTACGAGCTAAACAGCTGTGCCCACGGTAGCCACTTGTCATCAAAACCATCATGATAGACGCGGCTTGTCGTGGTCATCGAGTATCTGCCTCTTCATGTCGATCTTGCCACGTTGCAGCCCACCTGCTTCCTTAGCAAGCCCATGTTTACAATAATTCATATTTCTTCTAAGGCTGCCAGCCCCTACTTCGTATGACATCGCAATACGTCGCTATCACATTCATTCGTTCGGCCTTCCAGCGAAAGTTTGAGTTTCATATTTATGGCACCCTTTTCTCGTATCCCCAAACGTAGATTAACCACCCAGTTAGTGCCTCGACCACCTTTACTGCCTCTTATTCTCTGTTGAACATCTTGAAAACAGCGAAGAAACGACACGGGCAAAAGAACATAGGGGGACACAACACAGCGTTGAACACGCAGCTATATTTTAGTTGAAGATTCACGCACACTTAAATACTGGCAACTTGTCACCCATGTGACCACTTCACACATGACGTCAGAGTGGATCTCTCTTATTAGTAAAAACCAACAACAAGCAAAAAAATTCCAATCGCTTGCATGTGAACAGCCGCAAAAGAATTTCTGAGGTCCTGAATGTTCCAAGAAACAATATTCAGTATCATGCAAGGAAATGGAGGGAGCGCTAATGCACTGCTCATTCCTCTTTCTAATGTTAAATGCCTCAATGATTCTTCTACGATCAAATCTTCTACAGTACCATTCTTCTCTCGCTAGCTTCAGATTCCAATACGCCGCAGTTCTCGCTTTCCGGTCTCATTTCGATCTGCTTGAAGAACGCGGCACTGTGTTCTGCGACCTCGATGTCAGATGAGAAACACTAAGCAAAGTCACTGAGCCACTCCTGTGAGCGTCTAGACGCGTTCTTAGGATATCGCCAACGCTTTACCCATACCTTTACAAGTTTTCCGCAGTGCCGCGTGCCCTGTGTCACATTCTCGCGATACCCAAGATTCCCGCTATAACCAAAAAGTGCAGTCAAATACATTCAAATGAAAAACGACAGGCGAGGGCAGCGGATAACTGGCTGAGACATACAAGCGCAAGGAATAAAATGACGAACATAAGAAAGAAGACGAAGACAAGCGCTTGCCTTCGTCTTCTTTCTTGTGTTCGTCGTTTTATTCCTTGCTCTTATATGCCTTAGCCCGTCACGCACGACCAACTAGCCCAACAATTAATTTTTTTAGAGCTGGGAAGGATGGTGGCAGGACGTGCTGTCCTTGCTAACTTCTTCAAATTTCCTTCTATCTCAAGCTTCATAATACAACGCACCAGCGTTCTCGCTTTGCGGCCGATCTTGTCTGAATGCGAGCCCGGTACCCGGTATTCGATCCTGCGACCTTGCTCTCAGACGGGGAAGATTGAGCAAGTCTGGCATCTATCCATAAACCTCACTGCAGTGAACTACAGCCTTCGGCAATATCTGGCAGCTTCGTGAAGTATAAAGGTATCGAGTAACCGTATATACTCAACCAAGCGAGAGACCACCGATCAAAAGTGTCCACCTCTTGTGTTGGGAGACAACAACCCGGAGCGTCGCTGTCGCTGAACGTTGTGGCCCATGTTAGCCCGGCATTGGGTATATGGCACGGAGCAATCAAAACCCGAAGGCTTCAAAGGAGGCTCGTCGACCAACGGGTGCTCCACACGACCACAGTTGGCTAGTACCAATAGCGGCGTCTCTTCAGTACGAATCTTAGTGCGATCCTGTCTTGCGGATTACCGCGCACAATCCGTTAGGTCATTTCATGGTCGAAGGCATGTAGCACTACGCTAGGACTAATGAGAACTTCTATTTGGGAAATAGCCCGCTCTTTAGAAAGCTCGGAGGGAGAATGCGGACTTGTCTAGTAAAACTCTTTGTTTTCTTACTTGGACGCTGTACTACAGTTTATAAGTGGATTCATATAATTTAACTTGTAGGCGCACATATATAACTGCCCTAATATAAAAATGTTTGAAGCTCAAAAAGTCGCATCCTTACGTATATACAGGGTGTTTTTCTTTTAATACGCAATTTTTTTAGAAAAATGTTATCCAAGTCAGGCACCTTTCATCTTCGCACATGAACTCTACGTCGAGGCGGAAATACTTTGCTTCACCTGAACTTACATTGAAATTAGTCGCTAACAAAATTCGTTAATTATATTTTATATTGCAAACTTGGGGTAATTGTTTGTACGTAAAAGTTGTAGCACGTGACATCCCATGAAACACACGTCATTTGATACATTAATTATCGGAATTGAAGGCCCAGATCCAGGCGATGTAGAAACTGAGCGCGCCGGACGCGCAGGAAATGCCGCCACTGTGGTACGTCATACCCGAACTTGAAGCGACAGACTGAAAAAAATGCGCGTCGCAGCCGAATCTGGTCACGAGAAATGCAAGTGATCCGAAGTGCACAAGTGGACCGCTTATTCATTGCGTGCGTTGTTTCATAATGATCTGATAGTTTTATGTTTCTTGCTTATCTGACTGTCTGATGTTTCCTGCCCGAAGGTTGCAAAATCGGAAAAACTTCGGGCAGATTCGGGTTGTCTCGGGATCCTAACACACGTGACCACGACGTTATTTCCTGTCAGGACCGGAACAAACTGGCTCTCCTCTGGCTGCCTGCGGGCTTCCAGACGTCCGAAAATCGAAGAGGCCCAGTATTGTGGGACGTTGCGTGCCTTACACAACGTGCAAGCGATCATATGCTTTACGGCCTGAAATGTTCTGCCCGCAGGAGGCGTTAGTCATCGAGACCAGCATTTTACACGCGACTTTTCGTTGTCATCGAGTCTCTCTTCGTATGGGTCTGGCCACGCCACTGCATACCTGCTTACTTAGCAAGCTCATGCTTAACACAATTCATATTACTCCTAAGGCCACTAGCCTTACTTTGTATAACATTCGCATTTGTTGCTATCGCAGTTATTGGTTCGCTATTCCAGCGAAACTGTAAATCTTATCTTTATTTCGCCTTTTATTTTTTTTGTTCCCCAAACGTATATTAGCTGACCCCTTGTTCCCTTGGTCACCTTTCCCGCCTCTTTCCAAGGCGGGCTTTAGTTTCAAATGCACCATCGTTATCGCTTTCCGGTGTCATTTCGATCTGATTGAAGCACGCGGGATTAAATTCTGCGACCTCGCTTTCAGCTGAGGAACACTAAGCAAAAAGCCACCGAGCCGCTCCTGTGTGCGTCTAAGCACGTCTACACCACGCGTTTGGCATATCGCCAACTCAATTCCCATGCCTATGCAAGTCTTCTGGGGTGCCGCGTAGCCTGTGCGACATCATCGTGATCCACAAGATCCCCGCTATAGCCGAATACAGAAGTCAAATACAGTGAAATAAAAAGACAGACGCAGACAAGGAAGGACATTGCAGGGGCTCGCTGTCCTTGCCCATGAGGTACTACTACAGTAAAATCCCGGTGATACAAATCTCGTGGGGTTACCAAAATATTCGTATCATCCGAAATACGTATCACCAGAAAACATGAAAAATTAGTATGCGACAAAAGAAAGTTGGCATACGTTTTGATTTAGTGCTGCCCAGGGCCGCACCGACGTCATGAACAGCTCTAATTGATTACAGCTAAAGCTTTTAGACGTCAACGATTATACTTGTACTCGTAAATATACGGTACGTGCGCGCGTGTGTAATCAATGAACCAGATGTGTTGTGACCAAGGAGGTTAAAAAAAATTGCTGGAGTGGCGATTATTGCGCAAGACTGAAGCCGTGCCCACCAAAAGATGGCGGCTGCGGCCGCCATCTTAGTAGGGGCACGATATATCATCTGCGTTTGGCGAAGAAAAGCGAGCGTTTTCCACGCACGCCAGACGAGTTTAATATGGCAACTTCTACGGGTCAGATACTGCTCCAAGCGTGTCTTTGTGTTACTAGTTTTCATCAGTAAGCCTCAAAGTCATGGCAAATTTTATTGGAGATCAATCGCGAATACTCCACTCAACGGGTCACTTTTGTCGGCAACAGCTATCCTTTATTTTATAATTAACGTAGTATTTATACTGAGAGATCAAAGCCATTTGATCTCTTAGTAGGCACCACCAGAAAAGAGCATGTTTCCGAGCTCTTTGGTGGGCAAAAGCTGGCTTCACTTGTGCTGGCAAGGCGTTGCGAGAGCTTCCACTCCAGAATACCTCCTTGGTTGTGACCCGTGATTGCTAGTAGCCCCTTCCTAATCTTACTACGCTTTTCTGCATAACATCAAAGTACTGCGGCGAAAGTGACCTTAAGAAGCGCTTTGCATGCGATGGATGAAGGCCAGAAAGTCTTAGGATCGCTGTCCTTTGTTGTTGTTACCTTCTTATCGCGGTAGTGTTCGGTGTGCTTTTCGAGAGATTTAAAGCCGTGCCCGCACAATCGGGAGGTTTGCTTAAAATCCGGGAGTCGCCCGTGCAAATCGGAGAGTTGGCATGTGTGCGCGTATGTTGCGAGGCCTAGCTCCTTCGCCAAGACCGTCAGCTTCGTCTCTTGGGGTCTTCGTGCACCTTTCATGGGACTTCATGATGAACCCGCAGCCCAAGTTTCAGTCTTGTTTCATAGAACATCTGATTGCGAGGACATGGCTTGCATCGACGTGACAGGTACGTGTTAACAAAGTACGAAGACGCTGCTGCCTCGAGCACGGCAGAACGCGTCAACGCGGTGGAAAAAAGAGAAAACAAACGCGGCGTTAACGGCACCTGTAATCTAAACGCGAACGCGCATAAAGGCCTCCAAGATTTGCGCGCACAATCTCTGAGGCAACGACGCACCGTTGACGGTCGCGCAGCGCGCATGCCCGCACCCGCCGCGTCTTTCGCGAGAGCGCGGGCAGCCCCTGTTCGTACCTGTGCTCTAGCGTACGTTCGTATCAAACGTCACCGGGTGAAAATCGGTTCGCAACAACCGTACTCCAATACATTGCAGGCTAATGGGCCCTGGCCGGGACCACAGAAAAATTCGTATCACCCCGAAATTCGTACGAGCCGTGGTCGTATCACCGAGGTTTTACTGTATCTTTGTCAGCGTCTTCGAATTTCTTTCTGTATAGTGTTTCAGATTCCAATACACCAGCGTTCTCGCTTTGCGGCCGGTCTCGTCTGAATGCGAACCCGATAGCCGGGATTCAAACCTATGTCCTTGCTCTGAGGTGAGGAACACGTACTGAGCCAGTCTAACATGCACTCAGAAACGTCAACACAGACAATTTTCGCCTGCAGCACTATGTGTATGCTTCGTGAAGTATAAAGGTATCGAATAGACTTACATACCCAACCAGCCAAGAGACGAGACATCAGAAGTGTCCCGCTCTTGCGATGGGAGGCAACAACCCTGAGCGTCGTTGTCGTTGGAAGTTGTGGTCCATGTTTAGCTCGGCGCCTACGGGGTTCTGGGTTGGGCACGGAGTAATACCCGAAGGGATTCGAAGGGAACTTGTCGACCATCGGGTGCTCCACGCGAACCCAGTTGGCTACTACCAACAGTCGCGTCTTACTAGTGTCGACCTTAGTGCGATCCTGTCTTGCGGATTTCCGCGCACAATCCGATAGGCTATCTAATGGCCGAAGGCATGTAGCACTACGCTAGGACTCGCAAGAATCGTCTACTGGGAAATAGCTCGCTCTTGGGGAAAGTTCTCGGTAGCGAGAGTGCACCGCTGCACCAGTTCTTTCTTTTTTCTTACATGGAAGTTATTCATGAGTTCGTATTGGTGGACTATACAATCTGACGTGTACGCATGCATATGTTGTCGTGGTGCGACGCCACCTAGAGGGTAGGACTGCTTGCGTCACACGTACGTCTGAGCGCGCGACACTGCTGTTCCCGTGAATATGCGGTAGACGCACCGTCCCCCTCCTATATCACGCGCCTGTCTGATTTGTTCCTTCGTATTCCTTCATTTGGGCATGGCCTCCGAGATTAGTAGGCGGCGCACCGCCAGCTAATCTCGGAGGCCATGATTTGGGGCTCGAAGCAATACAGCCGCCACCTCATAGCGCTCGTGTGGCACATATTAAAGCCAGCGCATGCAGCAGGTCGCAGTGACGCGTCCCCATTGGTAGCGCGTATAATGCCACGAACGGAGATGCTCCACCTCAAAACACCGCGTCTCCTAGAGAGCCAGTGTGACAGCGAATGCAGTGATCATGAGTAGTGTGCCTCGATGTGTGCGCCCCCTTAAAAAAACGCGCAACAAAACGCGCATCAAGGCACACTAATCATGATGGATGCAAGACGCCACCCCGCGGAAAGAAACACAAGTGAACAAAAAATTACCTCATCTGACTTCCTTCGTGAGGCACCAGGGGGTACTCTCCCCCATAAATGCAAAGCAGGCGCGAATGCTGGCCGACGGGGTAGAGGGGTATAGTAGGAAAGGACTATAGGAGAGGGTGGTGAACGGTTGGATCGGGTGCATCTGACCAACGCCACCTAAAGAAACTGTTCTCTAGGTGGCGTTGATCTGACCACCTGACTAAAGTCCCTGACTTTACATCTGACTGCCATTCAAAAAGTAGAGGAGGCGCTGGCTGCACAAAGCACGTTGTGAGTGACGGCCAAATAGCTCAGTTTTCCGTCGTAATCACTTTTGGGACCCAGGACTCAGGGGTCCTCCCACGCTGTCCTTCACCATTCAAAGGTCAATAAAGATGTACTCACACTCTCTCTGCTGAAAAAGCTCTAACCTTTGCATGCTTCACTCCACGCTGGGCACGCGCCGCTGTCGCGTGCTACGTTTCGCGCAATGCTTTGCGCCACGATCATTCAACGAAACTTGGTACTGGCCAAGATGGCGCATAGCTTTTTGGGAAAGATTAAGCGCATTACAGACACTCACGAAGAAGAGATCCAGGACAGGACAGACGCTGTCCTTCCCTGTGTATGACGATTAGGCGCAAAACAAACACTCAAGACGAGAAGGTACACAGGGCAGGCGCTGTCCTGTCCTGTGCATGGCGTGTCCTGTGTATCTCGGGTTTGTGAGTGTCTGTTTTGCACTTAATCATTCCCAAAAGCGCCACGATAATTCATCCCAATTACGATCTCATTGTTTTTAAGTGCGTAGCACCTTAGGGGCGCGGCTTGTCGTCCGTCCGCTGTCGCATGGTCGCGCAGTGGTCAATACAGGCCTAAAACAAGGCTAACAATGCTCACAACCTGTGCAAAATGACCTAACAATGTCTAAAATAGTATAAACTACAGAAATAATCAAGAATTAATCGCAATAGTTTGCCTGAACTATCAAAAAACGCTTCTGAAACATCCGGCTGATACCCGCGCCGCGCAAGAGAGGGCGCCACCGCCTCGGCTATCGCGCGATTGATAAGGGAACCGCTGTGTTGCCCACGCTACGCACTTTTCCAGCTTACACGGTAGTGGAGCTGCATTAAGCGCACGATTTAGAACTACACCAAGACCTACACAAGAATTACATTGGCGCAGGATTGAGCTCGGGATTTGGAGCTACACCAAGACATGCACAACAACTACATTAACGCTACATTAACCGCAGAATTAGCGCAGGATTTTTTTTTTCTTGCACCGGGAGCAATGTCTACCCAAAGTTCTCTTATGCAGCGTTCTTACGAAGTGTTTTAATGAAGTGTTCTTCATTAAAAACGAAACATCTTACCCATCTGTCCTAGTGTCCAGGTAATTGGAAGTCACGACGGCCTCGCCGGGTCCGGAGAAGTAGCACGTGAGATTGTACTTCTTGTCCCTGCTTGTTTGCACGTAGTCGTTGAACTGAACCACGACGATGTTTGTCATCACGTCGCCATACTGAAATATGTTTAGTGGTTCGCATGTTAAAAAGAGAGAGCCTCTCTACCATTCGACCTAATGCGAACAATAGAAGTAGTGCGGGAGAAGTCGTCCGGTTTTTGTTAATGCCTACGAGATCGTGCCGGGTTACGGAGTTCAGACAGTGTTTCACTTGAAAATAGTTGTGCTCTTACTGGTAGCCTGGATGTATTCACTTCTTCAGCGATAAGAAAATCGTGAAATTGACCTGTCACGGGCCGAAGTCAAATGTAGAACACTCGCACCGAAAGATCCCACTGAAAAGATTTAGCTCAAAGCCTTTTTAAGTGCCCAGGGAAAACTACTTTATAGGTAAAAACTACATATTTATAGGTAGAAAACTACATATTGCAATTATAGTAGTAATACAGTAACTGAATTACTTTTTTGCTGTAATGAGTAATGTAATGAATTACATTTTTGTGCTGGTAATTTAGTAATATAATGAATTTCTTCAAGTGAGTAATGTCAAGAAAATTACTGATTACATTCCCAGTTACTTTAGACTAAATTATAGCATGTCTTATGGCACAAGGAATTGACCAAAAAATAGGAAAGAAAAATAACAGATAAGTTAACTTTAGTGCCAAACCTCAAGAGTGAGAAGTTGAACAAAGAGATCAGAGATTCCCTTGTATACAAGGTTTGTCCGAAAGTATTATCAGTGATTATATTGCGAAGTAATTCTACGTCACAATGCGCCAGGGACGGTTGGGATTGGTGGAAGGTGAAGTTCGATTACGTACACACGGTCGCTCAGTCGAATGTGACCATCCAATGAGTAAGGACAGGCTTTTTCATTAAACCGATTTTCACTTGCCGTGCAAACCGCAACGTAGTGCTCATTGGAACAAAGGCGAAAGGACTGGCACCAACTTTTGTGTGAAACTCTGCAAGTTCCCAGTGTGAACATTTCCAATCAGAAAGACAGCCTATGGTGATGATGATTTATGGAAGTGTCAAGCATCTCATGAAACGACATCATTTCGAGCAAGTTGACAGAGCTAAAGAGGCTTGCACCAAGGGCTCTTAGGGACATTCCGTAGGAGGCCTACCCTGACGGCTTCGACATCTGGAAATCTTGCTGGAAATGATTTATCGATGCAGGAGGAGCCTATTTCAAAACCTTTTATTGAGTTGTAACGATCTGATCAATGATTTATTTTTTTTTTCAGTCGACTCGCTGACATTACTTTCCGGACATACCCGATATGTGCTGTAAATACAGAGTACATGAACGGATGAATGAAAAACTTTATTATTGCAAAGGAATTCTCCCGGCGAAGGTGTGGCCCTCAGTCCAGAGCCTTGAGTTGTGTATGACTGATGAACATTTGTTAAAGTAGATTCAAACTTATAGTAATGTAAGTCATCACTTTCAGGCATCCGTAATTTGTAACGGAATTTGGTTACATTTTTAAAATTGCAGTAGAGTATTTAGTGATGTAATTGAGTTAAGTTTTAGGAGTAATTTTACCATTTTTGGCGGCCGACGACTTACCTGCTGGGTGCCGCAGCGTGGAAACCCGTTGGCCCGGCTTATCCTCAGCACGTTGACGCTTCCTCCGTTTCCGTCGTAGAAGCACGAATCGTAGAAACCGTACGTGTAGATGCGGCCGTAGAAACCGTCCACGGTTCGCAGGGTGAACTCCATCCCGTCTGGCGTGCACGTCTGGCTCACTGCGATTCGAAATGTGCTTCGTCACTCGTAAAAGTAATCAGCGTGCGTACAGCAAGATATAGCGCGGTCGCTTTAGAATGCGGTAATACTTTTGTCCTTACATTAAACCTTTCTCAAGAACATCACAAAAGATTTTCAGTGTTGTTATATGCACAGTACTGCGTACACTCGGTGACAATCTAGCAATTTATTATTATATTTATTATATTATTATTATTATTATTATTATTATTAGTAGTAGTAGTAGTAGTAGTAGTAGTAGTAGTAGTAGTAGTAGTAGTAGTAGTAGTAGTAGTAGTAGTAGTAGTAGTGGTGGTGGTGGTGGTGGTGGTGGTGGTGGTGGTGGTGGTGGTGGTGGTGGTGGTGGTGGCGGCGGCGGCGGCGGCGGCGGCGGCGGCGGTAGATGCGGCCGTAGCAGCAGCAGCAGCAGCAGCAGCAGCAGCAGCAGCAGCAGCAGCAGCAGCAGCAGCAGCAGCAGCAGTAGCAGCAGCAGCAGCAGCAGCAGCAGTAGTAGTAGTAGTAGTAGTAGTAGTAGTATTAGTGGTAGTAGTAGTAGTAGTAGTAGTAGTAGTAGTAGTAGTAGTAGTAGTAGTAGTAGTAGTATTTGATTTGCATACCCAAGGGCACCCAGGAAAGACGGATAGCAGGCTAACTGCCACCTAGAGAGGCACAACGCCTGCCTACTCTTTCGGGAGGAGGGAGGAGGTGGTGGAAAGGAAAGTAGGAGGAGAGAAAGGGGAAAGAATTTACGAGAGTAAATAAAAAAATGACGACGACTCGGACAGAAATAAGTAAACACACTAAATAAAACGTCTACAAAGAGGTGGCGAGATCCGCTTGGTCCATAAGTCAGCAGAACTCGATGGGCCTGGTCGCGTCGAGAAGTACACGCTCTCGGAAAGAGGTAATCGTCAATGGCCGCGCACTTAAATCCAAGTAATTTATAATAACAAGCTCCATCCATAAGACCACGGCGAACTTGCCCATCTTAGGTCCCTCTAACAGGCAAACGACATGTTTCAAGGCACTTGCCGTCTAAACAGTCTCCTCCAGCGCCACCAGGGCCGTGTCCGAGGTCGTCGCGTTCGTAGTAATCAAACTGCGTGCTCTGGTCGAAGTGCGCCGGGTTGCTGAGCTGTAGCTGTCGGGAGTCGTAGTCGCTCAGCTCACAGTTGTCCGGGAAGAACGCCCTGGAAGACGAGTACAGTGACGGCCGTGCTAAGTAATGGTTTTGTAGGATCGTATTTACCCGGATGTAACGCGTTTTTCAAATTTTTGCTACCTAAAGTCGACCCTCACCTTACAATCGAACTGCGGAATTCAAAATACGAGGCTGTATCTGCAGCACACTACCGTATTTACTCGATTCTAACGTGACCACGATTGTAACGTGAGGGGTGACTTTTCATTGCCTCCAGGAAGAAAAAAATCACTATATTTTTTTCTTCCTGACGCGTCGAAGGTGGAGTCATGCAGGGTCGACCTAGTTGTGTAATGAAGCAGTTGTGCACTTCCTTTATCTCATCTCGTGAGGCAATGTGTACGTCACACGGTCACCGTCAGGGTCACGTGGGTGGATAGGTCCCCGCTGCAAAAAACACTCGAGGTTCACCGTTCCCTAGTGAACTGTCGCCCCTTTCCTCCTCGCCTCGTGCTTGCGCTCTCGAATGCGATAGCATCGGCGGAATTCAAAATGCGTGTTACATGATTCACGAACATTCAAGCTCAGCCTTTGAGTATGTCGTAGTATGTCGTCTGTTCTTATGAGTAGTAGCAGAGTAAACGCAATCGTACCGTGCTAAGACTCTCGATAATGGAGCCGGAGGACGAATATACATAGAAACACAGCTGCACAGGCAGGCCGGCTGGCTAACCTGCGCTTGGGAAGGCTGGTAAAGGCATTAAAATGTTATAGTACGCACTACGGAAAATACAGCTGCAGACAATGCCAAATGCGGGACAAGCACTTTGAGGTGCACCAGCCAGTGCCGGACATGCCGATCCTCACCTGAAGTTGAAGGACTTGCAGTGAATGTCTTGCGCCTCGGAGCAGGCCTGCTCGCACTCTTCGAGTCGTTCGGTGCGCACCACCCGCCTCACGTAGAAGCTCTTAAGCCTCGTCCCGTAGCCGACACGCCGGAACACGGCCGAGGAGAACTTGCACTTCTCCGCCAAACCTGGCGGCAGCGGCGGCGCGAACGGCGGCGGCGGCGGGCCTCCGGCTCCAGCCACGGGAGGCAGCGGTTGGTGAGGCACGTGGGGAGGCGGGGGAGGCGGAGGGTGGGCGGGAAACGTTCCCGCGCCTCCGTGTATCGGTGGCACCACCCCGCCAGCTCCTGCTGGAGATCCGCCTGGCACTCCACCGTAGGGACTGGCGCCGTAACCGCCGCTCCCGTAACCGCCTCCCGAAAATCCTCCTCCGGCGACGGAACTGCCCCCGTAGCCACTGCCGCCGCTACTCCATGACCCACTCCCGTAGCCGCCGTAGCTACCCGTCGAGTAGACTCCAGAACCGTAGCCTCCCGAAGACGCCCCGTAGCCACCACTCGCCGATCCGATAGACGAACCGCGTCCCGGGAGCGGGTGGTAGCTGGTCGCGGGCCAGCGGCCGTGGGGATAACTGGGTGGTTCGTAGCCACCGCCACTGGCTACGCCCGGAGATGGGTAGCCCCGGTGGGTAGCGTGTATGCCGTGCCAGCCGTGGTGGTAGCCGCCAGGACCACCGGCGCCGATGTGACCACCGACGTGGCCGCCGAAGCCAGGTGATGGGGCCGGAGGACCGTAGCCGCCGCCTCCTCCTGGACCTGTGCCGAAACCGGGAACGGCACCTCCAGCTACACCGCCGCCTCCGCCGCCTCCTCCAGCGATTCCTGGTCCGTAGCCGTGGCCTCCGGCGTGGCCGGCGCTCCGGTCTGCTGGCAAAATGAACGCCACAGACGACTGAACGCGTTGAAGGAGTGAATCGCAAGATTAGCTGATTAGTGCGGGAGACAGTGTCATAACTGCCCGCCTCAAACACGTGAAGCTTGTGGTGCATGCGACGGCAAGAAGTTCTTGCGCTGCATCACCATATTTCGAAAACTGAGAACGTTGTGGTGGCTCTTTTTTGCCGGGGAAACTGTTTTTACCATTATATATGTTTCCAATTCGGAGAGTTCTCGAGTTCGGCCAACGAGCAAGATCCGTATTCTATACGGCCACAAGTTGTGTGAACGCTCAATGTGGTGATTTCGAGAGTGACTCTCGAAGTACATACGAAGTGCGCTTTCGTTTATCTTAGCCGCACATTAATTATGCGCGCCTATCTATCTATCTATCTATCTATCTATCTATCTATCTATCTATCTATCTATCTATCTATCTATCTATCTATCTATCTATCTATCTATCTATCTATCTATCTATCTATCTATCTATCTATCTATCTATCTATCTATCTATCTATCTATCTATCTATCTATCTATCTATCTATCTATCTCACTTAATAGGATACGATTGATGCTATACTGTTGCCCTTATTATCTTTCTAATATGCAATTTCAATCGTTTTTGAAGCTTATCCCCGCTTATTACTTGAAATGACAAACCAGTTTTCCATTCAATTACATATGAATTCATTGGCTATATATTTACGTGGCTCAAACAAACGCTGCTACGAACTAACGATGGCTTTGCTCCGCTATCGTTCATATTCTTTGTGGTGCTTCCTCTGGGCTCAGCACATTCTATCATGATGGTCACCAAATATCATAGCACGGTATCAGCATACAACTTTCTTGACAACATCCCGGGTAATTAGTTTCACCTCTAAACGTACTGTCACGCCGCGCCATGCCCCAGAGGCCCTGGGAACTATAGGTTGCTAATAGGCAGTTTTAGAATAGTGTACGCTAAGATAGCGTTCGTTGCGGTCAACCGCTATTTTCGTCACTTAAAGGGCGCCCGCAAGAGGATGGGGTACGACGAGGCAAGCGCAGTGGCGACAATTGCTAACGCACACCTTTGCGTACGCTATTCTAAAGCTGCCTAATGATTCTTCAGAAACAATATTTGCGTAACGCCATTGCTTATCCCACTCATCCCCGGCCCCTTCTTCGACATACCGATTCCTTTCATACCTATCCGCGAGTATCACTTTCGACGAAGCTGTAAACATCAGTGATGACGATAATGTTTATTGACATCTCTTCAAAACAGGCCAGCTACATAACAACCTAGCCTGGATTCAAGTGCAACAGGGCTATTCGTTGGCCCTGCAAAAACATCGCACTTTGACTCAAAAGGCAACATCATCAGTCACGGAGGCCATGCAAATCACGGAGGCTATGCAGCTACCGTAAAACACCTCTAACGTCGGAAATGGTGAAGCGTTCGTCGCCGATTAATCGAAATAGCGAAAAGTCTGTGGAGATACGAGTTGTAACGTGATTACGGTTGAAAACTTTGCAGTCAATCCGGCGACAGGTTACTACATTAAACTTCGCGAGCGCTTTCAGCACGCGTGTCACTCAGGCGCTTCGTTCTAGCAACACGCTCGTAGCGTCTCAGCATGCACTTGCGCAAGGCCGTAGCTGAGCTGCAGCTGCGCACGAGCAAGTTGCAGAGGCGCAGCGTAGATATAAATGGCTCAGTCGCTCATACGACAATGCACGTGAGTGTAGAATAAAAAAAAAAAAAGAAGGAAGATCAGATGCGCGCCAAGAGAAAGGCCCAGGTGGCCGGTGACGCAGTAAAAGGTCGCGCCAGTGCAAGAAAAAAAATAGAAGAAAGAGAAAAGAACGGCGAGCGAGAGAATCGTATATGTGTTACAAGCTGTACTGTATACGCCACATGTGCAAAAAGCAGAGGTATGACTCCCTTCCGTGTTTTTTTTTTCTTCTGGGGCGGCTGTGAGAGACGCGCAGAATAGCGCTTTTTTTAAATACCACAGCGGTACCACGTATGTGCCACTAGCTGTGCCGAACGCAGCATGTTCGAACTGATAAACTATAGCTTTATTTCGCATGTCTTTTTTTTTTTTTCATTATTGGTACGAGCAACTGGTGGCGCCCTTTTTTCTCTTCAAAGAACTTCCGGTTCCGGTCGAGCACCTACTTTCGGTTTTCCGAATATTCAGAAAAAGTCGTAAAAAAATAAAACTAGTACGAAACCGACGGTTCCGGTTGATGTTAAGAGTTATATTTGTTACATATGGTATCGGAGCAAAAGTTTACTCACGGTAAGGGCCAATTAAGTGTCGGTATCATTAACTAAAATCAATTGAAAGAGTTCATTGGAACAGTAGGCGGCTTTCTTGTGAACAGCTGGGATCGTTGCGGCGCTAGATAGATAGATAGATATTCCACAATATCTATCTATCTATCTATCTATCTATCTATCTATCTATCTATCTATCTATCTATCTATCTATCTATCTATCTATCTATCTATCTATCTATCTATCTATCTATCTATCTATCTATCTATCTATCTATCTATCTATCTATCTATCTATCTATCTATCTATCTATCTATCTATCTATCTATCTATCTATCTATCTATCTATCTATCTATCTATCTATCTATCTATCTATCTATCTATCTATCTATCTATGTAACTGTGAAGCTGTGTGAGTCTGTGAATCCTGTACCGTATTTACTCGCTTAATACCAGCAACGTTGACCACCGTTGGTTATCAAGGCAACATAAGGTAATTAAAGGTGATTAAATATAATATTCTTCTAGCAGGGGCCGCTAAATCGTTGCGGTTTCTTTTTCTTTGCAGTGATACGTCTCCGTTTAAACGACTATATATCTACAACGGCGAAAGAGCAGCGCGCTGTAGCTGTGGGCCTTTGTCCTTTCTGTCCGGGAATGACGCGACTACGAGGATGACAAGCTGCGCGAGTGGTTTTTGTTGACGGAAAAAAGTGCGCAGTGGTTACACTTGTCTGGCAGGAAGCGCTCTTACGAGCAGCTGGCATTTGGGATATTCTGAGAACTCCGCTACGCGCATCGGAGAGAGAAAATAAGGCGGATTGTTTCTAAAACAAGACGATAAACACAACACTGACTCAGATTAGAACGATGAGGTATTGTTTGAAAACACCTTACTTTTTCCGCACGCTTCTTACCGTTTACGTTTTTACGGGTTACCGGATAAGTGCACTTGATGGACAACGCTGGTAGCGACACCCGATGATACAGGCCCTAACAAGAGACACACTAATATTGCAGTGACCTGCATGCTTTACTTAAGTGCTGGTGTAAAGCTTTGCCAGTTAGATAATAATTAACCCTTTGAGACGCTTTGTATACAGTTGTGTACACCGCTTGTTTTTTGCTGGTTGTGTCGACCAGTGCCTAAGGAAAGTACATTGAACTTCGGATAAATTGAACCTCCTGCCTTATAAATGTGTTTTCATTTAACTTCATTTTACAGTGCACTGTTGCATATGATCACTTTGCTGAAGGCACTATCATGTCCGACAAGTCGTTCGACGTGCTACTTTCCGCGAGTCACGTTATTTTTTTTTTTGTTCCGAATGAACAGAACCGGAAATGAGTCAGCACTACATTTCCAGCCGGAGATTTCATTCGTTTTATGCAAAAACAGAACTTGCATGATATCAGGATAAACAGATATTTACTTACAATTGAATTATGAATTATTACTATGAAACACATAAATCAACGTATTATGACATCTCCTTTGTCGCCATTGAATGCCGAGCGCATTGACATAGTGTTCTGTAAATTTGGCGCATTTACGGGCAGTTCTTTATAGGTAGCGTCTGAAAGGGTTGGTAACACGCAGTAGTTTCGTTATTTTGTTTCGACGAGAATTACAGTGACGCGACTCAAAATTTTTGCGAAGCTATTGTTGTTGACAAAACGCCACAATATATCGCTACTAGCTGTGCCACCTTTGTCGACGGCTCCGGTAAACCGTGAAAACGTAAACGGTAAGAAGTCTACCGATAAACAAAAGTTTATCTTATTTTTTCACTGATTGAATGTAGCGGTTATGAAATGGACAGTTTGCGAGCATGGAGAATTGTCATGCTCTGAAGAGAATGGCACTGATAATAAAGTTTGCGATTCAAGTAAACTGTATTGTTTCTCTGTGAACAATAGAAGCAACTTTACCATTCCATTTCATCGCAGCCCTGTTAAAGGACCCCTGAGAGAAAAATTTTTGTTTGTGACTTTTTTACTGTAATTTGTAGCTTTGGGTCTGGTAATCCCTAAATTGAATAGTAAATGCTCTAACATATCGTATAACTAATGCTAGCGTAGTGAATTGGGACCATTTTAGCGTCACTTCAAAACGCCCGCCTAAAAGCCATAAGAAGCTAGCGCCCCATGCGCTGGAGCGCCAAAGATCGCGTGCACTAAAGCTGTGGTGACGTTGAAAGCCCAGTTTTCAAATCGGGGCCCCACGCGCGGTAGAGATTGAAACGATGTGGCTGTCTCGGTATGGGTTAAACCTGTTAATCCCCTCACGAAAACTACTCGAGAGCAGCCCGACAACAGAGCCAGAGGGATGAGGAACAAATAGCCCTCGCCAGTCGTGGTATTGTGTGCGCCCCGCAAACCTTCTGTGACGTCCACAATACTCGCTTTACTCGTGGAACGTCACGCGAGGCCTCGATCTACGTCATACCAGTGGCGATGTCGAGAGGTGCAGCCAACTCAGATGAGCACTGACGCTTACTTTAAAACCAAATTAAAATACCTTAAAGGCAACGTTCGCCACTAATAATCGGTCAGAAGTGCCATACAGGAAAGTCAAACAATACAAACATCTCGATATTTAAGTGTTGGTGTCAGGGGTCCTTTAAATGGCGGGAAGATTATTTCGTACTAACCAATGATCGTGCGGTTTCTAAACTAGCTGAGCGCGATAGAGAGCGCCAGGTTGTTCGTAACCCTAATCGCATTCCCGGAATATTGCGTTACTGGTGACGTGAAGGCCAGGAAAGCGTCAAAATCGCGGGATCATCATGAGAATGTAACGTTTAGGTCAAACATTTGTTTTTAGGTGCGTATCAGTTTAGGGGCCCGGCTTGTCGTGGTCAGGCTGACAGTAAAGCGCTCAATACAGGCCACAACAAAGCTAGCAGGTGTCAATAGCGTGTTAAAATGAACGAACAATGTCTAAAATATTATAATTAACAGAAATAACCGAGACCAAGAAATAATCGCAATAATTAAATTAGAATCGCTAAAAACGTTTCGGAAACATGCGGTTGACTAGATAGGGCGCCACCGCCTCGCAGATCGCACGATTTCTCCTCTCACCGGCTCTCTACGGCGCTACATCTGAAGGTGGGAAACAATCTGACGGAACTCACTGCAGGCGAAACGTATCTCCGCTGCCGTAACAACCAGGAAGTCGATAAAGCGCAGCAAAGTGTAGCGCACATGTCGCACACCGAGTTTGCGAATCTCCCTAACAGGAGTCTACTCGTGCCGGGGAAACCCCATACATGCTTACCTCAAACATTGACGTCATCGACGGTTTGCGGAACGGAGCAGTGGGAACTCTACGAACGGGAATCGCTGGGTGTCCGTGCCCCGCACTGCCTCAGGTTTCACAGTAGTGGAGCTACCGGATTTTCTTTTCCTAATTTCGACCAGACGTGGATGGGGAAGGAAGGAACGAATGTAGGGGAACTAAGTTAACCCGTTTGAAATGTCCTGTTTGCTACCCTACGCAGTGTTTGGAAAGAGGACTAATGAGAAAGAGAGATAGATGTACATTATTGTCAGAGCAAACGAAGTTGCTTAGTCGTTATCCTCGTGGGCGGCTTCCTTGGCACGTGAGACCCAGAAATAGTGTTTGAACACTGACGGTGATGTGGCGGTGAGTTCGAGAGAAACGCAATGCCAATACTTTTAATTACTTTCATTTACCTCGATAGCCAACAAACGGCAGCCAACGTTAGCTAAGCGTATTTCGCGAGTAAACACCAGCCGAAACGAAAACGTGAGTCTATTTGCACCTAAACACCTCGCTTCGCAGAAATTCCGGTGTCGGCGTCGTTGGTTGTGAGCGAAAAAACAGCGTTGTCCGTGACCGAAAAATCGAGAAAGATGCAAATGAAATAAATAATAAATATCTTTGGTTCGAGTGAGTATCAAACCCAGGCCTTCTGCGTGGCAAGCAGGTGTTTACCACAGAGCCCAGACATTGCTTGAAACAGCTTCGAAAAAAAAAACTATATGAATATCGTGTAGTGGGAGGAGTGTCCTTAACAAATGTAATATTGCGTGGCAGAAGCGTAGAGTCGCGCCAGGCATCAAAACATGTGAATTGCGCAACGAGTGGGTGTTTTCAATGTCCGCAATTACAAAGCGCTCAGACACATTTAATCATCATCAGCCGCAAAAACATCAACAAAGTGAGCAGCTGCGCGGGTTCGCCTGTTGCCTTACGGACGCGTAGTGGGCCCTTCGTTGATTCGCAAAAGGAATAATAATGGCGTAGTGGGCACTGCGCAACTGCACTTGCAATAGGCATTCTAGGATAGTTTGAAACGGCCAATGTTACGAGCACAGACGTTCGTTTGCTTGCGGCACGGTTGAGGCATGCACTGAGCACCGAAGCGAGGCTAGAAGTTGAGAAGGCGATGCGCACAGGGTCCGTTTATGCTATCGCGTTCTACTCTTAAAGGCGGAGCTCAAGCGTCCTCCATTTTTTTTTTTGCGAACATTAAGCATTACGCAACTGGCATGCAAGATATGCATGCATGACATAAAATACATGACACGAAAAAACACACCACAACGTCAATTACATAACACGATGCCGACGTGGTCGTCCTTCAAACTCAACAATGACAATGTCCCATAGGACATAACCATGAATAACATGTCCTGACATGAATAACATGTATGCTTGTCAGATGGGTGTATGGTATGGTATGGAAAAACTTTATTTAGGTCCGTCGGGGCGTGAACTAGCACGTAGCGGGCCGCTCCCACGTCGGGACAGATAGGCCTAACCTGTCCGCCACGTCGTGGGCCCGTTGGACTGCCCATAGCTGCGTCCTGAAATCCGTACTGCGTAGCGCAGCATCCCACTTTGACGATGTAACGTTTTGAACCCGTAACGCAGGTGTGATGAAAAATAATGCGATACACTGAGTGGCAAATAACATATCACGCTCAAAACACACCACGATACTCAACTAGCGAAAGTATAAAACCCTTATGCCTAAGACAGTTCAAAACTGCATTCGTTGAATAAAATGCATTGGCAGACGTCCATGGTTCAAGCACGTCTCTTAGCTCAACAGATGACTTCCTGTGATGACTGTTCAGTATTTACGTTATGGCTCTGACAATGGCTGCCTTATTCCTTTAGTTTTACACGCAGAGTGGTTAGACCGTTCACACGCTCCCTCAGATGCGTGCGGCAACTCAACATTCAACCTGGTGCTTCCATCCGGGGTTACGTAAAGCGATGGCCGGGGCTAGTTGGTTCATGTTGACTTCTGGCTGCGTCCTGTTAAACCGTGTCTGAGCTCATTATGCGATAATCAGCGCACACTCAAAGTCGGCGTCAGTGAGAATAAGTGAGAACCGCCGTCACAGTGAAGTCCTCCACAGCTGATAGCAGTCAGAGCCGTTGAGCACAAGCGTTCTCTGAGAAGCCAAAGAAGAAGCCGCAGAAGCGTGGAGGCAAGGATCAGGGTGGTATACGGAGGGAGAGAACGTGCATATGCATAGTTTGATAATAGGCTCCGAGATGTGCGGCGCAGGCCGCAGGCTCACTGGATGGTTTTTTTTTTTTTCAAGCGCCACTCTTTGGCCATGAAGTCATGCGCTCAAGCTTATATAAAAACAGGCAGAAAAAAAGAAACAGGTTGCGAGGTTCGTGCTCCCGCAAAGTACAGGAACTGAAAAATAGCGTACAGAGAATGCGGCGGTGGCCAGATATATGCAGGCACGTTGCAGTGCGTGGCAGTGTAAAGCGGTAGGTAGAAGTGCACAATGTCTGCGCTGATGCTCGGAAATGAAGCTGAACATATCGAACGCTTTGACGAGATGGCTCGGTAATCTAGGTGGCGGTAAAAAAATTGCTTCTAATATATGCACAGGTACGACTGTGCTTCTCGATAGTTATCACCCGGATAACAAGGAACGTGAAAGGGGTGAACGGTTTCGTCGCACTTGATAAAACAACAGATCAATAGAACACAATGGCCAATGTGCTACTTGCATTTTTGTTGTCTACCACTGCGTTCGTCGCAAGCTTGCGAATTGCTGGCGTGAAGGTTTACCAGTTAGGTAATAAATACCTCCCAGTATTTTCAATATTTTGTTTCGACGAGACTTGCGCTGACGCGACTAAAAATTTTCGCAAAGGCATTGTAGTTGGACAACAGGCCACAAGATGTCGCTACCAGCTCTGCCACCGTCGTCGACGGCTCCGGTAATTCGTAAAAACGTAAACGGTAAGAAGTCTACGGACAAACTAAAATTCTCTCATTTCTTCATCCATTAAACGTTGCGGTTGCGAAATGAATAATTTGCGAGCACGGAGAATTGTCGCGTGCTGAAAACAATGACACTGATAATAAAACTTGCGATTCAAATAAGCTGTACTCTTGTTTCTCTGTGAACAATAGAAGCAACTGTACTGTTCCATTTAAACGCAGATTTGTTTCAAAGCAGCGGAAGGATTACCTCGTACTAACCAATGACTATACGGTTTCCAAACTAACTGAGCGCCATAGAGAGTTTCAGGTGATTCGTAACATGTTCGTCGAATATTGCGCTACTGGTGACGTGCAGGCCAGGAAAAACGCTGGTGGCGACATCTGGTAAGGCAGAGTTTAATCAAAGACAGTAAGAAGTTATACTACAGCAAGGGTTTGTATATGCGTCTTAACCCTGGTTTAAAGATATTTTAGTGATAGAGTCGTTAACGTACAGTCCTTTTGAGGATTTTGCACTCCTTGTGCGTATAGTGCTTCAACAGTCACACTGACGCGACGCAAGGGTGTTTGAATCATGTTGGACAAATCGTCACGAAGTGTTGCTATACCAGACTACTGTCTGCCATGGTATCGGTAAGCCGTAAATGGCAAGAAACTTGCTCACAAGCTGAAGTTGCCTAATTCTTTCATCTTGTAACCTTAATAAAGTTTCTCGATAGCCGGCCGCCATCCTGCAGCTGCAGTACTTCGGATACCATTTAGCAGTAGCTTGCCATTTAGTAACATGTGGTAACATTTAGCAGTAGCTTGCCATTTTGCCATTAACCGCCGTACCTTTTTTTCCGTTTAGGGCAGCGTCTGTGTGTTTATACACTAGCCGGCAGCGTGACATATCTGCAGCGGTATTTAATTTTTACATTGCGATTTCCCTTTGTGTCTGTTGGTTGCGTTTACAAAAATAAAATAAAAGGGAACGACTTAGACTACTGTCTACTTTAAAGGTGTCTATTATTGTATTTTTGAACATACCATTACCATCTAAACCTATTCTGAACTACTATATTTTAAGCTTATTCTGAGCCTTCACCTACGTGATAAATTACGAGGCGCATGTTTACTTCGACCTTTCCAGCATTTTCCATGAGGCAAACAGCGAGTGAATGCCAAATCCACATTCATCAGACACTCGGCTCTTTAATTTGAGCTCCTTACAGTTTATGCGCGGCTCAGACGCGACCATATGCAAATGCGAGTCTGCATTTGTGTAGAAACACTTATTGTTTTCGGAACATGATGCTAGCGTACTTTCTCGCGTGAATCTATTCTTCCTGCATTTCTTTTCTATGCTTACCTATGGTCCCGTCTGTCAGCGTTGTGATTTCGTGAGAAAAGGATTAAATCTACCTAGATCTCTGAAGTCGGGCGTTCTTTGTTTTAAATGTATATGTTACGTAAGTAGCCGGCAAACTGTCGTGTCAATAATCCTAATAAAACTATAGCTTAGTTGAGCGCTTCATTCAGTTTTATCTTTTCCCGACCGGATACTAACACCGTACACACTCCTGGGTGAGACTACAGCAGCATATTGGTCTTTACCAAGCCATCCTCACCGCCGGCTTCAACCCAAATATGAGTGTTAGAATCCCACCAACCATGAAAAGGTGTACTACAAGCTTATTTCACCGACTACGACTAGGTGTGGCATTCCCTCGCCGTTACCAACACCTTATCGGCCGTGCCGACAGTCCCAATTGCGAGATGTGTGGCACTCCTGAGACTATCGAACACCTCCTGTGCGTCTGCCCACGATACCTCACGCAAAGAAATTCAATGGCGGCCGTCTTGTTGTCATCGAAGCAACAAGTTTCAGAAAAAGTTCTGTTGGGACCACCACCATGTCATCAGCGCGATATTCTGAAAGCGCTGAACATGTTTTTGCGCGGTACAGAGCTCGACGAGAGACTGTAAATAGTTTTTGGACATTCAAGGACTTACTTCGTCGCCACTTTTTTCCATCATCATCATCATCCGCATCTTCTCTCCACTCTCTATACTACCACTCTCCCCTTTCCTACTGCTGAGTAGCAGGCCAGAACATTGATTCAGGCCGACCTCTCAGCTTTTCTGCCATAATAAACCTTTTCTCTCTCTAATTGGTAGATGTATGCGCCTTTAGTTATCATTATTTCTGAAGCTTTGCAGAACAGCTTATGAGCAAGCCATCGGGGGCTCCTCTGTTTTGTTTACACAGGTGTACGGTAAGCAGGAGGTATAATTTCTGTTTGGTACGCATGAACAACGGCTACGTATGTATACAAGTAAGCCACGTGCTCATGAATAGAGACTGTTTTTCTAGGTGAAGAAAAATTTCGAGATCTGACGTCGTTTCGGAGAATGCAGGATTGTTCTCGCTCTTCTTGCGTTTCCATCGTTCAGCTGCCGCCCCATGAAGTCATACAAAGCGATAGTTCATAAAATAACAAGGAAGACCACCGCGGAACAATTTATGCATAACATCAACTCACTAAAAACGTGCATGTTATACTGTCACCGTGATCACTTCGCTCGTCTATCGTTAAAATTTGAACTGTTTGCGGTGATTTTTTGGATTTTACCAACACTGCCACAAGTCCACAGGAAGACCACCTCTTTCTTTTTCCATCTCTCCCTCCCTTTCTTCTTTCCTTCCCCTCTCCCTCGCTCTATCTCATGTGACAAAAGACAGTGGTCTGTTTCAATTGGTTGCATTTCACCGTATGAGGCACTACTCATAATATGCAAGTTTGAGTTTTCAAATTAGTGCCAAGTTTTCAGTACGGAGCGTGAGGTGTAAGACGTTTCCATTGTAAAAAGTTTGACGAGAGTTTATTCTATTTTTGTTATCTTTTTAGCGTTATTTTTCTTGCTTTTAGCTACTATTTTTGCATAGTCATCTTTTCACTAACAAAAACTTCATCATACTATAGTGATCCCTCCAAAAATTATTTGGCTTCATTCCTTTCTTAGCTTCATTCTAATTTACTGGCTTCATGGTCTGTTGGTTTAATTAAGTTGTGTCTAACAATGAAACGAGCCCGTGATCCAATCTATCTTTCGTTCCTTAAAAAAAAAAAAAGAACAAGACAGACCTACAGCAAGCAAGTTGCTGTTTCGTCCACATTGATTACACTTAGACAAAATTTTGCACGCTTAAACCAAGCTTGTCAATTTATTCCCGCATGCCTTACGTGGATTCCTTATCGGTCAACTTATCAATTTGGTCCGTTGCTTTCGTTTCTTCTTATCCAACAAATTATCGTTTTCAGATTATCTTTCGAAATTTCTTGTTTTGCTTCCTAAGTTCTTAATTACGACTGAACAATACCTTTAAGCACTGCCTGAATGAGCCTTTGTGGTACACGGGTAAAAAACACACACCGAAAAAAAAAACATCCAGTGTTGCAAGAGCGCCAAACCATCCAGTGAGCCCGCGTCCGTGCGTCGTACTTACACCACTTGAACTCGTAAAAGTCGTAGTGGTCGTCGTCGATCAGGTTTGGCCTGGGCTGGCCGTCGTAGGAGCTGAACCGGCACATTTGGTAGCGCGACGAGTACTCGACCGAGCGGCAGTCTCGGCCGTAGCGTCGCATGCACTCGTCCAGGCACTCGTGGAACGAGTACGCCTTCACCTCCACCTGGTGCGAGCCGTCCAGCCGCTTGCGCCGGTAGCACTCGAACGTGGCGTTGTTGAGCAGCACGTCTACGCAAGAGGAGCACCAGTCCACGTGATTTCACGCGGCGCCACACACTCGCTACGTATACGCACACGCGCAAGGGTAGCGAAGGCAAAGGCTGCTTCTCAGCGAAGGTTCCTCGGCAAGGAATCGACAGAGTGTCAGCGACAGGACAGACGCGGCGAAGAATGCGAAGTGCGAGCGAGATGGGAAACAGAGGCAGCTGTAGACATTGCAAGCGATTGGAGACACAGCGCCTGCGCAGCAATGTGCCTTTAATCAGCCTTTTTCACGATGCCACGGAGCATGCGCCCTTTCCCTGGCGGTAAAGTCGCGAAACGCCTCTTCATCTCGGAGGCTTTCGCTCTGGCAATACCGGTTGTCCCGACCCCTACCAAAACCCTACCTAAACGGCAGAGGACGGCACAGGAAAATGTAAAATGCGGATTAGTGAAACCGCAGTAACGACAGCAAAGAGCCTGCGAGTCGTCTCCGAGTTTGCGCTGGTAACATGAGAACTGTAGCACAACTGATGAGTACGACTGTGCAAGAAGAGCCAGCATGAATCGACGCCATGCACCCAATACGTGCGCACATGTACAAGTTGAAGACACGCTGCAAAGGCGGAGCGGAGGCAAGCGGCTGCTTCTCTGTGAAGGATCCTCGCAGACGATTGCAGGTTGCCATAGGGGGGAATGACGCAGCGAATCATGAAAGTTGCGAGTGCAAGGAGCTGAAATAGATGAAGCTAGAAACTATGCGAGCCAATGAAAGCAGAGCGCCTGCGCAGAAGCCGACTGTCTCAGAAAACCGTATAGTATGAAGGAACGGGCCTGCAAGCCGTATTGCAGCTTGCGCTGACAGCGTAGTCGATGAGTACGTTCTACGCGAGAGAAGCCTACAGTTGGCGCGCACTCTGCAGCCATCGCAAACCACCGGACGACATGTGAGATCACTTTCCTTGTTCGTATGGAGAACGAGAAGGCTGGATGGGAAGGACATATCCTTTTTCCTTCAGCAGGACTGCCGTTCAGGGAATGTCCTCCGCAGAGAACGTAAAGATGAGAGTGGAAGAAACTATATTGTTGAATGAGCAGCCGCTTCCTGTATAAGCAGTGCGTCTAAACACCTGGTTCTTTATGGGCAATGGCCCTGAAGGGTGGAAGGCAGATGTTTCTGACGTGCCAGCTAGGCTGTCTTTCAGGGTAAGCCTTTATAAGAAGAAGGCTGAAAGAAGCACGCCTGGAAACAAACGACACTTCGAGGAACTGCCAGGCCGTGAAGCAAGCGCAGTACGGTGAAATAGGCACAGCTAGCTGGAAAGCTTTGTGAGGAATGCGCTCAGGAAGACGCTTGCCTATGTGTAAAACAGTGTGTAAAACCTTTTTTTTTCTCTCTCTCTCTCTGCTTATATTCAAGCCCGCATCACAGTCGAATCTAACTGCATCTATCTATCTATCTATCTATCTATCTATCTATCTATCTATCTATCTATCTATCTATCTATCTATCTATCTATCTATCTATCTATCTATCTATCTATCTATCTATCTATCTATCTATCTATCTATCTATCTATCTATCTATCTATCTAATGCCTTTTTCCGATCCGTCCTCCCTTTTGCTGACTCAGAACCGTATGCATGGTTAGCTCTTGCAAACACATTGGCGATCAGGCAGTGATACAGGGCCCATTCCGGGGACGGGCCTCGGCTTACCGCGCTCGGAGCTTCCGCACAGCACCCGGTAGAGGTCTCCCGTGCTGCTCTTGAGCGGCTTGTGGCCCTCGCTGCCTTCGCCGTAGCCCAGCGGGTCTTCGTCGTAGAGCGTGCAGGTGCGAGCCTTGTCGTCGAACAGGAACGAGCGGCAGAAGTAGCCCCGGTCCGACAGGCTACGCGTGCAGTAATTGGAGCACTCCTGCAGGTCCCGCGTGGACACCACCTCGCGCTCGAAGGCCCCGTCCAGCTCCTTGCCGGCCTCCAGGATGAACGCTGTCGTGGTGCACAGCTGGGAGCCTGCGGACGAGAGGCGCATATTGTGTAGCTGTGACATACACTACGCGATTACAGTCCCTGCACCGAACCTTATGCCTTCGACTCCTATGGAATCTTCGCCGAAGAGGCGCGACCTTTGTGTGTATGCTTTTGTTTACCATTGCCTTCGCGTTCCGCTTGATGGTCGACATGGTATTTTATATCAATCCTGCTAAGATTATCGTTCATTAATGCCCTGTTTAGGAGTATTTTATCAACACCTTCTTGTTGCACAGCGAAAGGAACAAGTGCCCCTTCCGCACCCTCTGCCGACGCCCATGCCTGTAGTGATTCTTTCTTTCCAGCGGATGACAATGGACAAGCATAATGAACACGGTTCTTTTTTTTAATTGACAGCTGAAGAATGTGCTTGTTGAACGAACCCTGCGCATTGTTGGCAACGGTCTGCAGCGTTTAAAGTTCGCCGTATGGGATTCGTAAGTGCCATGCTGAACCAAACGAAGGGTTCCGCCTGCTGCATCTCGTCAGCCGCGATTTGTCGCACTTAATTTTCGTCTCAGAAATTCTGTTAAGTGAGCCAATCGAAGGTTCGAGTCATTCACACCGAGTTGATCAATAACCTTATCACCGCATTCGCATTCGCTTCATGAGAACACTCTTCTCAATCGTACGTGTAGCTTTGCCGGGTTCTTACGCTATGTGGGAGGATTTCTTTCCCAAGTATTAGCTTTCTTCTAATTCATCTTAAAGCTCGAAATGAATTAAAAAATGAACGCAGCTTGGACTAAGTCGCGACAGGCTGGGTCACAGCAGTGTTGCTGGGCACGTTTCAGCTTCTACTGTTCACCATCTGTACAGAATGCTTGGGCGGTCATCGAGTGCGTGCCGGTTCATTATAATGATCATTTTCTATCTACGACACACGGCTAACCTCGACCATAACAGCTCTGCTGTAAAAGTGAGGCGTGGCTTTGTTATGGCAAACACCAATGACCAGCGGAGCTGAGGGAAAGCCTCAGCAAAGTTGTGCAAAGCTAGGGGAAGGAGAGCGCGGTTTAGCAAAGCCGGATCAAATCTAAGTTGACCGTCTGCTGCAAGACTATGTAGGGGCAGCAGCCTTTGTCAAGCCGCTATAATAGCGGCTTTTTAGATGTGAAGCATCTTATAGCCGAGTTCAATCCGGTGGTGGTGGTGGTGAGCCGCGTGACCACCCTTACTGCGCATGCGCAAACCTTCTCCACTTCCCCTCTCCCCTCCCCCTCTCCACATCACCTCTCCCAACCTGGATATGCTGCGAACATCGCTGCCCACGGAGCAAGCTCCACTTTAACAGCACCGCCTCAAAAGTCAAACGTCTCCGTTCCCTATGCAAAGCTGCCGTTCATAAACAGCAGGCGTTACCGCTATGGTCATTGATACAGATGGCTGGGAAACGTGCGCAAAAATACCAGCTGCTGCACTATCTGCGCGACATTTGCGTCGGCGATGAAAAGACCGTGTGCGGTATCATCATGTTGCAACGTATATGACGTGGAAACTACCGTTCGTTTCTGGTTGACGTGACGGCACAGACACACGCATTCGTCACTTGACCGGTGATAAACAAGCTCAATATATATCAAAAAAACTGCATGTGATACCACGTACCGTGGGAGTCGGAGTTATGCGAAGCATGCGGCGGGAAGGTGACTGTGGCGTAATTTTTTTTACTGAGCGACACGTTACAAAATGACGCTAAAGATCTGTATAACTTTGATACGCACATATATATGTTCAAGAGCAGCATATGTGTTATATAACCAGTTCTTTACGGTTGGGTGACGCTGCCAACGGCAACGCGGGTATTACGAACACCAGAAGCGGTAAGCTGATATGTAGTACTTATACTTGTCCCTTATAATGGTGAACGCACGCACGTTTCACGAACCCGTGTGCATGCGTGGAAGAAGTTCTTGACAGTTCTTGAACGAGGTCATCATCTCCGTGATCAGTGAGCACCTTGTTATACTTGTTATAGGATCCGGTGGTGATCGCAGTGACCAGGGGTCCATGTGTAGTGAAGTATGAGGTATAGTACAGCTGTTGGAATTCGTGGATGCCTCGGTCATTTTTTTGTCGAGAAATTGTCTGTCGATAGAGCCGGCGACATCTGGGAAACCCTTCGCGTAGGTGAGGTATAGGCCGTCGAGGCTGGTAGGCCGGGATAGTGCTACGTAGACCAACGTCAGTGGATGGCGCTTGTTGTATTCGTAGACAACCTGGGCGTATGTGGCCTACGTAGTCTAGTCTACAAAGCGGCTGACAATCAATCTGGCATCATCCTTGGTCAGCATGAGGCCATCGCCCAGCCTCGTAAGAAATGAAGAGGACACTGCGTCATTCTTGCGGACTAAGTGCACTTTGCGGTGCGGTGATGTGGATATCATACGTAACTTTCATTCATGTATTCCTCCGGAGTCGAGCAATGCTTCAATATAGCTTGCTGAATCATAGGAATACAAATGTAATGTATATTATACTGCTACAAAAGCGGAGCCAACACTGGAGCCACAGACGTTAATCTGATATGGTGCCGGTATCGTAGGAGTATCATGTAGTGTTTATTGCTTTTCTGTAAAATTAGATAGCAAGCACCACAACCACAATTGACGTTGCATCGATATTACGCCCGCGTAGGCTGTTTTTCCAAACCAGTTTATAGACCTGGCGTGGCTCAGTGGTAGAATACCTGATAGCCACGCAGAATGCTTGGGTTCGATTCCTGCTGGGATTCTAATTTTCATTCTTTCCATTCGTCCGGTCAACGCTGCCAATGTTGATTTTTCTTAACGCTCTCGCATTTAAGCTACCAATGTCTGTTCTCGCCGTTCCTGGGTTGATATAAAGTGTCAATCACCTGTGGCGCATACCCGTAAACCGCGGCCCGTGGTAAACGGGTATGTGCTACACGTGTCCAGTGGAAAGGGTTTGACGACGTACGCGACAGGATTGTCGCGTTATCAATGTCATGACCCGACAGTCATATTCGTCAAATCCTCTTACCCTCCCATGCAAAGTTTGGTCTACACCAAGTTAAGGAGGCGATCATGAGAGCACCCATACGTAGGCGGCTAGATAGATAGATAGATAGATACGTAGATAGAAACGCCCAAAGTGCCAAAGGTTCGCTAAGAAATGCTTCGCATTTAAAACGCCCGTTCACATTTTACCCTGGCAGGATGATATACAGAAGCTCTCTCCACTGGCATGTCCTAAATGGATCGTGGCAGACATTTAGAGAATTCGAAGGCTTGCGATTTCATGTCATACCTGTCGCAGCGGCTTGAAAATGGAAAATGAGTGATTACTTGACAGCCAGTGAAGATAGATAGATAGATAGATAGATAGATAGATAGATAGATAGATAGATAGATAGATAGATAGATAGATAGATAGATAGATTTTATCCTACAATCCGCCACGATGTTATAGTGGTTACGGTGCTCGGCTGCTGGCCCGAAAGTCGCGGGTTCTATCCAGGCCACAGCGGTCACATTTCGATGGAGGCGAAATGCTAGAGACCCGTGTACTGTGCGTAGTCAATGCAAGCTAAAGAACACCAGGTGGTCTAAATTTCCGGAGCCCTCCACTACGGCGTGCCTTGTAATCATATCGTGGTTCTGGCACGTAAAAACCCACAAATTATGATTTGATGCTGCAATGCCTTCCTGTTGTCGCTCCGATACAGTTATGTGATGTAGCGGGCCATGGCGATTTCTGATCGACATCAACTACTGCATTCTCTCGCATACTGTCAGCAATGCTCAGCGTTGCCTAGTATTGTCTGACTGTTGGCTACCGGCTGTTATAAAAGCCTAGTTATCTTCACTTAATCTGTATCCATTGATTGAGCAGTCTACCAGTTTTT
Organism: Rhipicephalus sanguineus; assembly: GCF_013339695.2. Taxonomy (NCBI): domain Eukaryota; kingdom Metazoa; phylum Arthropoda; class Arachnida; order Ixodida; family Ixodidae; genus Rhipicephalus; species Rhipicephalus sanguineus. Next base: position 23,402,093 of record NC_051184.2, read on the forward strand.
GATTGAGCAGTCTACCTGCGAAGCTTGTTATGAGTTACAAATTTCGGTGACGGCGTTGTCGTACGCAAAAAACCCGGCGCCGGCGAGCGTACAGAAATGCGGTCCTCTAAGATGCGCCGGTCCCATGCGTGTTTGCATGAGAAGTTTTCCAATAATTGATGATCTCTCGATCGTGGACTTGTCGGCGATAAGCCGTTTCCGATATAGCAGTCTGATGTTTTATGGAGGTCACTTGTCATTTCACGTTGCTACATGTCACGTGAGATCATGTCTTGGTACGGACGCATGACCTCACGTTCCGGCGCCGGCGCCGCAACGTGAGGTCGCTTGCCTCGGCCGTGATCTCATGCCACGAGGCGTGAGGTCATGGTCGAGTCACTAGGGGGTCATTAAGCGCGGTTGTACGTGGCCGAGTCATTAGACAGGATGCCAACTAGAGTTACTGTATATGCTACCTTTAGGTAGCAGAGTTGCGCATAGGTCTGGCTAGCAACCACAGCTATACGGTGAAGTCGCACTCCGTTTGTGCAGGTGACATGTCTACCGTGTCGCCAATTATCATGTCTGGCGTGTCGAAGACCGGCGATAAGCATTGTCTATCGATGTCTAGTGTTAATTCAGTTCGCTGCAGCGGCGGCGTCAAAAAATACAAAAAATTGACCCGAGCGTCAGCTTCTCCGCAACGCACGGTTGCTTGCGGCGTTTGGAAGACAGATGCGCAACTCTGCTACCTGAAGGTAGCATATACAGTAACTCTAATGCCAACTGCACAGGCGCGCCCTCACGCCACGCCCACAACAAATCAGAGCCATTTCCGTTCCGCCGGGTGTAGAAAGAAAGAAAGAAAGAAAGAAAGAAAGAAAGAAAGAAAGAAAGAAAGAAAGAAAGAAAGAAAGAAAGAAAGAAAGAAAGAAAGAAAGAAAGAAAGAAAGAAAGAAAGAAAGAAAGAAAGAAAGAAAGAAAGAAAGAAAGAAAGAAAGAAAGAAAGAAAAGCAGTAGGTCATGTTCGCACACGCCAAGCTTCGCTTGCGCTCATTCTCCCTATACAGGAAGGGGTTCCTGATATTTTCCCTAATCTTTCGTACTCGCACCAACGTCATTTGAATGCGTGGACAACGCGAGCCAAGAAAGAAGTGCGCACTCACTGGGCAGGCAGAGATTCTCCATGTACTCGGCGTTGGAGTCCGGCTTGAAGCCCTTGGGGTTCATGTACCGGGTCTCGGGGCTGAGCCGGCACAGCTGCGCGGCGCGGTCGTACGTGGCCGACCGGCAGACCAGGCTCACCTCTGAGAGGCACTTGTCCTCGCACTCGGTTCGGTTCGACGAGTACACCTCCTTGTCGCCGACGCCGTCCATCCGGTAGCCGGGGCTCCGGTCGAACACGTACAGTCGACTCGAGCACTCGGTGATTACTTTGCTCGCTGCGTGTAAGAGCAGTCGAATCAGGTATTTTAGAGAGAGAGGGCATCAACAAAGTGTGCAGCTACGTAGGCGCACGTATTATGCGGCTTTGGTTGGGCGTCCGCAGCAGGTCTGCGGACGCCCAACTAAAGCTGCTATTAGAGAGTTTTATTGCTGGGTACCCAAGCGACTTGCGTACGCAATGCGTTGAGGCGCCGGTACTGCGCATGCGCGAAGCCCCAAGTACATGCGTCAACGGGTCGCCGGGGCCCATGCCTACCCACAGTCAGAAACATCGCTGCCCCACAATGACCTCCTAGTGGAGATCAGCTGTCCCTAGCAGGTCACATTACCCATGACGTCAACCACGTTACTCTCAAGGAGAGCCAGGACGAGGCTGGCCATATCAATCCGCCCGTCCGCAAAGGCGCTAAAGTCAGAACACCATCGCTCGACCGACAACAAAGATGCCACCTCCGGCCAAGCAGCGTAATGCAAGGCGGTGGTACACGAAAATAAACGGTAGACGGGAATAGACGACGCCCATCACACCACCACAAATTATCCACGTGTGTGTCATTGTCGGATTACGACCAGCCTTCTGGGCTGTTCTGCACCGGCCTCAGTCGCAACTTCGACCCATACAAGAATCTTTGTTTGCCTCGGGTTGATAACCTTGTCGTATTAATTAAGAATATTTTATTGAAAGCAATTCATTTCAGGCCACCATCTATGCTTGGTTTAACATTTTAAGTTGTAAGCGCACGAACCAATTCATACGTGACAAGGCGCGGTGGCGTTGCGAGCGCGTATGACCTTCGTGCGGCTTGCGTTTGGTTACGCGCAACTATAAGGCATGTCTGCTTGCTACGTAACTCCGCGCGTATCCAAGCTGTTAGGGCCCCAAGAGCTTGCGTACCCAGCAATAAATCTCTCTATCAGAGAGTTTTAGTGCCATGTACCCCAAGCCGTTTACGGAAATAAGCCCGTGCGTTCCTTTGTATTCTCATAGAGTGTGGCTGGAAGTACAACGGAACGCGACAGCGCGGGTAAGCAAGCGGCTTGGGGTCCTCGGCACTAAAGCTCTCTATTGCCTTACAGCCACGTATTGCGTACTTCGAGAAATGATAAATTGTGGCTTTGCGGGTACTTCACAACTGCACTTGTAATAGGCGACTTAGGAGTGTTTACAACGGGCTCTTTGATGGACGGGCACTAGTTCACGCTGTGACTGTGCTGTGTGTAGGCCAGGATATTTTTCTACAGCGAAACCGTCTTACTCTACACTTTGCCGTCGTCGTCGTCGTCGTCGTCGCCGTAGTAGTAGTAGTAGTAGTAGTAGTAGTAGTAGTAGTAGTAGTAGTAGTAGTAGTAGTAGTAGTAGTAGTAGTAGTAGTGCATTCCAGGATTTGGGGACATCTGTACGTGGCGCCATTTCTCGGCGGCGGCAACGGCGCCCTGCCGTAACTTAATCAAAAATAGGCGAAAAAAATTATATATGACGAATAAAATTAGTTATCAAAAAGGACTCCCGGTTCTAGCAGAGACCCACTGGAACATTAATGTATACACTGGGTGTGTCCACATAAGATCGAACAGGAGGTCCCGGTCACCATTCCCGATTGTGATAAAATTTACTGTAGGTCTAGGCATTACACCCAGAACAATGGTTTCGCAGTTACTTTTGCGGAAAAAGATTTTGTTCGCCTGAAATAAAATATACAACTTTTGGCCGCAAAAAAACGCTTTTCCGCTAATTTCGCGATTTCTGGACTTTGAGCGCACCTAGCGAAAAAACGGTGCACTTCTTCGTCACAATATTTATTCCCCTTAAAGAACAAGCGAAATACAGTTTTATGAGTCTATTACTTCCCTTGCTTGTCGAAGCACTTTTGAAGAAAAAAATCACAAACTTGGCAAATCGCACAAAATACCTCTATTTCAGGAATTTATTGCTGCAAGCAAGTTAAAGTGAGGATAATGAAAATCGGTACATATTAACTTTGATACTTTCGCTCTCTTTTAAAATAATTTGCCTGGCTTTATCGCGCTCCGTTTTACTCGGTAATTGGGCTGAAACGTAAGTGATTTACCAAAAACGCCGAACTTTGAAAATGATTTTCTCAAAAAGGCCATTTTTAATTTTTTTTTTAATCCCTCTGATTGAAGTCAAGGACGTCATCTACCATTGTGCCGAAAAAAACGTTGCATTATTTTGGTTGATAACAAGTTATAGTGCGTCAAATGTGACCATGCCAGCGTAGCGGCCGCGTCGTTCGTTATGGGCTGAAACTCGGTTATAAGTTGCTAAAACTACTTGTACGTGACATAATCACAAATCAGCAGCTCCACACCAACAAATGCGCAGCCCGGTGTCATGGTCAAGCAAGCTTTGTCTTGGGATCAGCCGCTTGACAAACCCGCAGCAGCGGCCGCTCGATGCTGCGGGCACTCACATTACATGAGTACCGCTTCGACTGTGGATGAGCTCCGCTTGCGCGCCAAACTACGCTCAGAGGACAAAAGGGAGAAAAAATGCATCACTGTGAAAGTTAAAGGCCGTTGTGCCAACAAATGTCATAATATGCAACGAAAACTCTACCGGCAATTTCCCAGTGAGCGCCTTCAATACAGCACGGATGTATTTTTTTCCCTGCCGTTATGCCCGAAGCCGCATAATATCGTGATAAACGCTCGACTTGCGTTGAATATTCTATCTGCGGACGCCCAACAATACAGTATCGTAAAAGCGGTTCCTTGATGAAGTAATGGACTTAGACACGCTTCTTTTCACAGCCGGCTGACACAAGTGTTCTGGCACGAGATGAACAACTGCAGTTTGAGTTGCTCGACCATCGGAAGCACGTATGACAGCTTTCTTTAGATGTCAATGGCTTTCTTTTGTGCCATATGTTGCTCATAGAATGAACCTAATTATATTTAGGCCATCCGAAGAGAGAAAGCAACACATAAGCGCACTACTGGAGGCGCTCACTGGGAAATTGCCGGCAGAGTTTTCGTTGCATATTAACACGAAAGTGTTTTATGCCGGGGTCCACCAAGACTTCAGTGACGTATTTCCGTCACGGAAATGACGTCCAACAAATATACATAATGAGATGAAAAAGAAAAAAAGGTACCGTCAACGGGCATCGAACCCACGACCGCTCGGTCCGCAACAACAGATGTCGGGCACGCTATCCACTGCGCCACGTTCACTTTTTTTTCTTTCTTTATTGCAATGTTAATACGTTATATACATATACACATGTGCCACACATCACCCACCAGCACGCGTAAGGCTGGCTGGATCTACTTATGAACTTGTAACTGTTTCAGTGTATCTATATACAAATCATTTCATCACATGCCCCTCGGTGCTCCAGCACTTCTCTGAGCTTCGTGATCTGTTCGACAAAATAGGCGTTAACCGATCGCGTTTGTGGCTCAGCATTTCGTATATCCATACGTGACCTCCATATGCTATAAGGACTTAGAAGCGTGAAGAGGTCATAAGGGACATTATTTCCACGAACAGGCAGAAAACGAATTCCGTAGGCATCAACTGGCAGTTCCTTCTTCAATGTTCTCTGCACTGCGCCACGTTCACAGACTCTGGAGCACGGTGTAAGATATATACTCTTTAGGTGTGGACACTCCTCGGCTTGCATGCAGAGCGCGTTCGACCAGATAAAGTAACAACGGCGCGCGTCTGTTGGTCCGGTGACCGCAGCGGGTATCTAGCGGCGGGAAGACCCAACTTAAAGAGAGAAAATGCTTTCTGCACCGTTCCTATAGCAACCGACGCAGTCGGCGGCAACGCCGGCGTCCGCTGCATGTCTTGTTTTTCGCTCGTGAAAAACGCGGTATGCGTTTCTAACTTGAGTTGCTGGCGTGCCGTAGCCGCGTTCGCTGACTAGGAAATTCAGATTTCCCGCGAAGCGCCAGTTGCTACGGGAACGCGTTTTTGTGTTGAAGTTGCATCTTCCCGCCGGTAGGTATCCGCTGCCGTCAGCGGTCCGTCGGGCTCTCGGCGTTGTTACTTTATCTGGTCGATCGCGTCTGGCGAGTGTCCTCACCTAAAGAGTATATATCTTACACCGTGCTCTGGAGGCTATACAAACGCGAACGCGCCTTTTATATCTACTACTCTCCCGGTCGGCTGGGTGGTGTTGACCTCTGGGAGTGGTAAGGTAAAGTAATTCGTCATTGCTGTGGCCTCCGCGACTAGCAACTGCAACGCGTTACGCGTCCGTCCCATTCGGCGCGTTTTCAATAGAAGTTGAATTTTGTCAATGCCTTAACACACCGCGAGGTGACGACCTTTGCCCAAGCATCGTAAAAGCGTCGGTATGCGTCGGTCTCGCTCAGCATCACGCTAATAAGCACCCGGCAATGCAGTTTCCGAGATACGATGGAAGCGCCAGAAAACGCAGCCTAGAGAGTAGACGCAGCAAAATCGAGTGTGTATCCTCCGCATCCTCCATGTTCAGAAACGCTCCTTGACTTGAACGTGACTTGCCACCGCCTCAATGCAGTGCGTTTGAAACGCGTTGGTAGCGTTTGTGCTGCCTTGGCACAGCCTGAAAAGAGCGCGTTCTAGACGCGTTGTGCTGCATTGAAGGCGGTGGCAACATCCCTGAGGTGATTACGAACGCACGTAGGAAGCCTTCGTTGCAAGAGGCGCCCAAAAGGGAGACACTTGAGCGCGTCGATGTGTCCAGCGAGCGTTTCATTTTCTTGGTATCCCTGGCGGCTGGTGCCCTCAACACTCAGGCGTTCGATAAGAGCTCCATCGCGCCCTCTGGTTAGTGACGGGTGCCTATACCACGGCCGCTAAATAAAAAAGAGGTGCGGCCTGCCGAATGAGTGCGTTTTCAATGGGGGAACGCGTGACATGCAGAGTTTTGAGACGCTACCGCGGGGGCGCTGCCCATCGGTAAACAGTAGAGTCACTAGACTTTCCAGTGAATTTTCCAGTGATTCTAGTAAACAGCGGCCGCTAGTAAGCGAACGCTCGGGGCGTTGGCTCGGGCGAGCGCAAGCAAACGCTCTTGCTGAAAATGAGCAGCCGTATGCGTGCTTACGAGGTAGAAAAGGTGCGGGTTTTTTGTTGCGTTGTCTCTATCAGTGAGTGCTTCATGTGATTGGACATTTCACCATAAATGCGATGCCCAAGACCTGTCGCCCTCGTGTGGAGATCGGTAACTGCGAAGATTCATATAATACAAACATGAAAGCAGGGTACAGGAAATGTGTGAGCACGGCATACAGTAGTATTACATTTCAATGCAACAAGCAAGCAAACACACTCAAAGCGCCGCAGCGAAGCTGACGTTATCAGTAATATGCACAACAGCTGATGGCAGGCGATTCCAGTCACGGATGGTTTGGGGTAAAAACGAAGTTCTGAGAAGTTCCGTTCGGCACCTATGTTCGCGCACCTTATGCGCATGGTCCGCACGGCTTGATATATAATGAGGTCGCAGAATGTAGTGATCGCGAACTATGTCAGTTCTGGAGTTACATATGTTGTGGAAAAACTTGAGTCGCAATTTTTTTCTTCTTTCGCGAAGCAGCTCCCATCCCAATGTATGATTTGCAGCGGTCATGCTTAGCTGTCTGCGGTAGTTATTCGAAACATATCGGGCTCCAAGATTTTGCGCTTTCTAAAGTTTGTCCCTGTCTATGTTTGTTGGAGGGTCCCAAACCGTGCAACCATATTTCGGGGCCGAAAGTAAGTACTATGGAAAAATTCTCTATTCGCACACCCCTCCTTCAAGTACAAGTAAACAGGGGTTTAAAGATATCAAAACGATTTGGAGTACAATACGCTCCACCATGGGAAAGCGGAAGGATGTCCCCATAAAAACAAAGTGTTTAGAACGAAATATTAACGATTTACGGTACTATACAACCCTACTATGAAGTAAAGTGTGGTACAGGGGTATAACCTTGTCCGCTCGTATTGCAATTAATTCGGTCATCGAACTCCTACGCACCTTCTTAGACAAGCCTGGAGACCTCTGTAATACGTCCATTCCGCAGATATGTTGCTGCGAAAGTACTTCGACTTTTCTCGAACTAACATTGTAATTCTGGCAGTGTTGAACGATATCTTCGCCCCGAGCGCAGAACTTTTAGTTCGATATCACTGTAACCAATTAATGAACTCGATTATGAAAAACTGCGGTTCTGTTCATGCTGAATGCGATTTTCGAAGCCGACCCGAGTGACCGTCAGTGTTCCGACGTGTATGCGCCGTCGCCCATTCACTGAAGAACGAAGGCGCAGTATACGCCATTGTCGTCTCTGTTACAGGTCTCCTTTGAATGGTAGCTTCGACATAAACCGAAGTGCAGTCGGCGTCAAAAGTTTAGAGACCACTAGGTCTAAGAAAACCTTGAATTTCCCAGCAATTTGTTCGCTGTATTCGGTCGAACTGCGCAGTGCATGCCGGAAATCTAAATTCAAGGCTTCTTGCCGAAGCAGTGTGTGTGTGTGTGTGTGTGTGTGTGTGTGTGTGTGTGTGTGTGTGTGTGTGTGTGTGTGTGTGTGTGTGTGTGTGTGTGTGTGTGTGTGTGTGTGTGTGTGTGTGTGTGTGTGTGTGTGTGTGTGTGTGTGTGTGTGTGTGTGTGTGTGTGTGTGTGTGTGTGTGTGTGTGTGTGTGTGTGTGTGGATAATTATGGCATGGCCACTCGATTGTGGAATTACGGGTAGTGTTGGCTAATGCCATCTTACAATGGTTAAATGTTCTCTAATGCTACTCAGTGTTACTAAGTGATAACTCGTGTTGGCTTAATGATCGTAAACGTTGGCTAATTTTGTCTTGTATCGGCTGTCCGCCGTTATAACACCAGCAATTCATACAATCACAATCCAATCATTGGCGTCTACAGTGTTTTTTATTTCCTTTTCTTTTTTTGCTAAGTGGAATGACGGATAGGCTTTGCGATTTTATTAAGCGCATCAAGTCGGACACCTTTCTCAAGTTACGCTGTGCCGCGCTTGAACGGAAGTGCGACGAACTCAGCTCCACCAGCGATCTAGCTTTCTCCTTGCTACTCGCAATGCAAAAAGAAAACAGTGAGAGCAGTTGGGGTCTCACATGAGAGGCACACTTCGTTGTAGTGCCAGGCGTTGTTCTGTCGCACGAGCGTCTCGCCCCCGTCGGGCGACGCCCTATCGTAGTAGAGGTAGCACACGGACTCCTCGAACTCCACGGGTGCCGAACCCGAGGCCTGCGAGGGCGTCGGCGGTCTCCGGCGTCCCGGCATGAAGTCGAACGACAGGCACTGAGCCACGGCCGTCGTCCGGTCTTCCTGGCAGCGCCGGACGCACTCCTCCAGAACTTTGATCGGCTGCTCGGCGCGGGTTATCTGCGCGAAAAAATATCGCTACCGTTGTGGGCACTTCACTGGTGTGCATAGACGTGCGCAGGGTCCTTCATCAAGGGCATCAAGGGGGGGGGGGGGGCTGCGCTGAAACTTGCCCGCCCCCCTCACCTGCCTAATTGCACGAGCCTGACAGAAAGCAAGCTTGCTAAACGTCTTATTCCTGGCGCAATGCTTGAAGCATGAGGTAAGGACACAGAAGATACAGAGGAGTGCCTTTCTTCATGTTTCAAGCATTGCGCCAGGGAGACTGCGTGTTTAGCAACACTTAAGCGCCAACTCGCCCCGGAACACGTTCTGCCAAAGCAAGCGTCGGAATCGATGCAAAAATGAATATGAAGCAATGACGTGCTGCTCACGACGACCTGTCATTGGTTACTGGCTTTACGAGGTTAAATGTTGGGAGCTAACCGTTCTTGGAATGCAACATTAGGGGTCTTCGGCCGCCATTATGGTCAAGAACTTTCGTGGCCATAAACTTGAACATTGAACAATGACGGCACAAGTCGGACTGAGTAAAGATACGGGGTTGACTTGCCGCCCCCTTAATTTAATGGAAAATAGGGGGGGGGGGGGAGGGTTGTCTGCCCGCCTGCACCCCATGTGCGCACGTCTACGGTTGCGGTTTCAAATACGACAGGCGACAAGTTTTGTCCTCCGCTTTCGTCCCCCCGAGTCGTATATTTTCTGCATCTGCTACTACAGCATCTGCTAATACAGCCCACACTTCTTTCAGTTTAATTCCCTGTTTTATCCATGTGATGCAGCTCCTGCCTACCTGTGTCATTCGTCCAGATCATCAAGCAGTTAATTATCTGGATGCCTCCCCCACCCCCCCACCCCCCCCACCCCCCCACCTTCTCTCTCTCGCTCTCTGTGCGCGCGCCTATGGCTAGGAGCACTTCCGAACGAAAATCAATGTGAATTCGGTTCCAGTTTCGATAATACCTTGTCAAGTATTGTTGGAATGCATGCGGAAGGCTTTACTGGGGAAATGTGTGACATTGTGATGCCTTTGACACAACATCGTTCACGAACGCCAGCAGCGCTTTGTTCGGGTATGTGGTACTCACCAGTTCGACGCGCTGCCGTCCCCCACCAAAGCCGGCGCTGAGCTTGTAGTCGGATATTTTCTCGTAGACTAGCTTCCCGACACCGTTGTTGCAACTCTGAGCTGCAGCGTGAAAAGAAAAAGGGGGAAAAACGTCGCTTGGATGCACTGAATTGTAGGCTTTCATGGTAATCAAACAGCAAACGCAACCTCATTGGAGATTGTTAATTAATTAATTGTTTATTTGTTTAGAAGCAGACGCGGGACGTTGCGAACGAGGATAACAGAAGTGACAGGGCATAGGGTGTCAAGTGCATTCTGTCTTTTTTGTCGTACCTAACACGTCACGTCTACTGCGTGTAATTATTTACCTACAATCCAGTATTGCCGTACTAACGATGCATACGTAATTACGTAACGCTGCCAGGCCTACTGGGGATTCTTACAGGTATTAGAAAAGAAAAAATGCTGCGCAACATATTGTGCTCCTGCTGAGCAATAAACTCATTGACAGCAAGTATGTGTAGTTGAGTACATAAAGAAAACGATAATGACGCAGGACAAGACGCATTCAGAACATTAGGTTAATAGATATCTAAGAATGCATGCGAAGCATGGAGGTGATGGAAAAGGTGGTGGATAACACGGGAGTTTTAGTTGTCACCCGTAAATTTATTGAGAGATCATCTTGGTGACAGAGTGGTGCACGTTTCAGAGCCCGCTAGGTAACGCTACACGTCTAAAGAGTACACAGGGAATTTTATTGGGTACTAATAGCAATCGTTCGCATGACCGCAACCGCATGAGGCGGCAAACGTCGTACTATGTACAGGCGTGAGAGCAGTGCCTCCTTGATGTGTTTAGAACAAATGTTCGACGATTTAGAGTAAGACGTACTCCACTCAAGGAGGTTTAAAAGAAATTAACCTCCTTGACTCCACTGTACGGGAGAGCATTAAACTGTCCAGGCGTCTTGCGAAAAATCGCGGCGTGTTGATTAACGGGGAAATAACCATAAGTCTCAATGCAGTGCACGCCTCATGGCGTGCTTAGGATGCGTCGCTAGTACCGGTACATGTCCCTACTGAAGTCCATGGCTACGCTGACCAACTTTAAGTTCTTTGTTAACTCTCATTTGCTATCTTTCCTATCTCTGCTGCCATTTTGTTGTTTCATTTCATCCTGCCCATAACTCTTTTATTGCTTATCCTGTCATCTTGTATATATGACTTCTTATCTGCTTAATGTTCTTTCTTATTTATCGCTTATGTTTTATTCTTCTTTCGTTTCACCGTCCCTGTATCTCTTTCATTGCCTCCTATATAATCCTAATTACGTCTGCGACTCTTGCAACCCTGAAGAGACGACCGAGCATGTGTCTTTGTGATCGTTTTAAAACCGAACGCGATGTGCTTCCGCACGCGTTAAACCAATTAGAGCGCGGACCATTTTCAGTGATATAGATCCGAGGACCACGGCGGTATGCGTCGGTGGCTTGCAAAAAGGACGCGGGCGATATTTCTTTGAGACCTATGAATTGAGACCTATGAATTTATGTTTTAACAGGAAGTAAATAACAGAATGAACATACGGAATATCTATTTGAAGCATATGTACTATAGTTTTAAAAATGCAGGATTTAACGCGATGTACGTTTTGTTGCCTTTATGAAATCGCTCACTGTGTCCAACGCGTTGTTTTGTCTCATTGTTTGACGCCTTTGCTACTCGAATCAACGTATCCTTGCATCTATCCTTGTTTTAATGAAAGTTCAGCCTTTAACAGCGCAAGAGACTATTGGACAATGGAGGCAACGAACACAGGCGTAGCCAGGGAAAGAGGGGGGTTGGAGGGTTAACCCTCCCCAAAATTCTCCAATTTTGTATGTATGTATGTATGTATGTATGTATGTATGTATGTATGTATGTATGTATGTATGTATGTATGTATGTATGTATGTATGTATGTATGTATGTATGTATGTATGTATGTATGTATGTATGTATGTATGTATGTATGTATGTATGTATGTACCCGCACACATACAAACACGCACGAGCATACATAACGGGTGGTTGAACAGGCCCCCACCCCTTCGAATAAGCTTTTCGGCTACGCTCCTGGCCACGAACTTCCCTCCCATCGCCAGTGTCTTCTGCTGTTGTTAGTATTTTTAAAGGGCATCATGTACGAGCCGGTCCAAGTTAGCACTCTTTTGCATCTCTCCTTAATGATGTTGTTGTTTTGCTTCTTTTTTTCTCTTCTATTTGCTGTGCTTCGTCACGGTACCTACGGAAGACGGGAAGAACTATGATGCTTTTGAACGACGAAAAGGATTTTCTTTTCTTTGTTACGTATTTACACGTCGCAGCCAGCCACTTTACTTCGCCGCGCACTTTCCCCCGTGCTTCCCAGAGCGTTCCGTTGCCCCGGCGACAAGTTGAAAGCCGCGCTCCACGCCTCCCCCCCCCCCCCCCCAGTGCACGCCCCCTTCAATCCAACTCAAACGTGCACATTCTTTCGCAGCCGCCGACAATTGTCATGGAAAGCAGAACGTACCCCCGGCGACACGATCATTCAACTCAGGGTCAACTAACGACCGATGCAACGGCCAGATAGTACGCCGTCCTTTGGCGCACGGTATTACCTGGACTGCTGCGCAGGCAATGTTGTGCGGCTGCCGCGTCGGTCCTTGTTACAGTCCGCACTTTTTTGTTTTCTTTTTTTTTTTTGCTGTCGTCTTTCGAAGGGGTGGTTTTAACATGCAAATCACGTTTTCGTGCTCGGAGAGGAAGTGAAGGAATTCCGCGTTTCAGTGTTGGCACATTTGTTTCTGGTTCAAGGTAACCGAGGTAGGCGAGGCCGGCTGATAGCAGACGTGGTTGAGGATGGACAACACTTTCTGCATGACCTGTTGCCACACTGGCTATGCGGTGATGTTTTGGTTTGACAATCTCTGTCAAATCCACGTACGGGCTACTCTATAAGCTTTCGTCTCTTTTCCGTGAAGCCGACTTCCTTTTTGACATTCCGCACTTGCCAACAGAGCTCCGACAGTGAAAACAAGAACGAAATAACTCGTACTTTTTCTCACTTATTTTTATGTCGACGTCCAAAGAGTATTTGCGGATGCTACATAGATTAGCCTGTTTGTAGACGTGATAACAGCGTATGCGAAAGCGGAAAGCGGGCACACCGGAGACGCAGACGTGCACGCCGTCATGTGACGCACACGTGAACTAGAAAAGCTTTTTTTTTTTGAGGGGTTCGTTGTTTTGTTGGACACAGCCAAATGAATCCAACAGTTAGTAAGGCTAGGGAGAGCGTAGGGGTCATTAATTCTTGTCTTTAACTGTAGTGTAGTAACGATGACGTAAATTGAAATGAATCAAAGTGAACGAAAGATCACCCATTCATTTGGACACGTCAACTAGAACACACCACTGTAACGACCATGTTTAACGGTCTGCTGGTGTTCAAAGGTGCCGTCAGCCAATACTTATTGAATACTGATTATTCTTTCTTGTTTTCGTCTTCTCGTTCTACGAGAACAGTGACGCAACACAGAAGCTTTTCTGACGCGTTGTGGTTCAAGATAACCTCACACAATGGCGCCAGCAGCGGTGGAGCTGCGTCGATACATAAAGGGTTCAGCCAAACTTTATGCATGTTCGTGCATGCGTTTGCATGTGTGCGTGTGTATCCACACACACGCAATTAATAAAAATTGGGAGGAGTGGGGGGGGGGTGTTCAAACCTCACCCCCCCCCCCCCCTTGTCTACGCCAGTGATTAAAACGGTGAACTTACGTTATCCGATAGTGTACAATGCGAGCTTCGCAACAATTACTGCGCTTCACTCGAATGTAACGTTCGCCGATTGGTGTCCCCTGCAGTGTAAGGTTTTGTAAAATGAGGCTTACCCCTCAGTGTCTTCCTGCGCATTTTCTTTGAAACAGCGGCGCCGTTTAAGCCGGCCCTTAGTACGTGCAGAGGGAACAGAAATTATCATCATCATGAACAGGCACGCGCTCTCTTCGCTCTCTTCTTCACCGTCCTTCGTCGTCTTCATCTTCTTCTTCGCTCCCAGAACACGCGCGCAGATCTGTCCGGCGTGCGATGCAATAACTCTGATGGGCGAGAGAACGAGTACACAGAGAGAGAGAGAGAAAGAAAGAGAGAGAGCAAGAAAGAAGTAGAAAGAAAGAAGTAGAAAGAAAGAGAAAGAGAGAAATAGATAGAAAGGAAGAGGATAAAAAGATAGAAGTCGAGAGAACGAATGCAGAGAGCAAGAGAGAGAGAAAGAAAGAGTGAAAAATATAGAGAAAGAAAGGGAATACAGACATAGAAAGAAAGAGAAAAAAGGAAAGAAAGAAAGATAGAGAGAAAAGATAGAAAGAGAAAGAGATACAAGTAGAGATAGAAAAAAAGTCACAGTTCCGCCGCAAGGGCGAAGCAATGAATGTGATAGCAAGAAAAGCGGCCCGTGATGGACGCGCTGCTACGCTGCAGAAACATCTGCCCCCCGGCAGCAACTACCGCGCGAGCAGACAGCGGAATGGCAATGTTCTCCCTGCGCAAATATTAGAAGAAGCGAGCGAGCTGGCCGACGACTTTTAAATGCGCCCGTTGCGCTCCTCGCGCCATCTCGCTGGCAATGAAGAAACGCTTATAAGCGCCTGCCGTCTCTGAGTCCTGCCAGCGGTAAATGGTGTGTATATAACGCTCGCCGTTAGCTACGTGAAGGATCGGCGCTTTGTGGCGTTGTGGTTAGCGCCACGCGCTGCGGAGCGAGAGGTCACTGGTGCGATTCCGCGCTTCGGAAGCATTTTTCAGAATTATTTTTCCTTGGGACTTATATATATATATATATATATATATATATATATATATATATATATATATATATATATATATATATATATGTATATATATATATATATATATATATATATATATATATATATATATATATATATATATATATATATATATACTTATACATATACGGTACATTACGGCGGCGGCAAAAACCAGCCGAGACTGTCCATATAATTGCTATTGCAATAAAAAGAGAGCTGGGAAAAAGAGAAGTGAGATGGTAAAATCAAAGCCAAGACCAGCTCAGTTAGGTGCCCACTAGCTCTGTTGTGACCGAACCTTGGGCGACTTAGTGCAAGCAGCGCTAATTTTTCCATGCTTCGGAAACCATACTGAGTGTTTCTACAAATGACTATGTTGTTTAATGTGCTGAAGGCTCCGATCGATCACAGCACGTTCGTAACGCCCCCCCCCTCCTCTACCCTGAACCTACTCTCCCAATTTGCGTAGTTTCCTTATCGTGTGCTAACACATCGCATGCTTTCGGATGCGCTTGCTCTCGCTGCAAAGCATCGACTCGTGTGGCGTGAAACACTCATCGTTGTCATGTTGCGAGTTGTAGTTACATGTTGCACGTTGTGGCTAATGCCAGTCGTCTTCAATCAAACCGCCAAAGCGCTACAGCCCAGCAATGTTTGTGGGAGTCGGGCTAAATTAGTCACGGAAACCTCATTGCGGCATCTTGCCCATCTGTTACATTGACGCCGAGCTAACTAACCGTGAACAACAGAAGTGGTGGAGTCGACCTGGCGGGCGCTTTAAGTAGAACCTAGTTCCCGCGGTCCTGTTCGTCACTCAGGACATAAACTCGTTAGCACGGGAAGCTAGTGTCATGCTATCGGACGTTTATTTCGAATCCACTGATCTGTATTTGCCTGACTCTGTGTTTTTACTGGGCGTGCAACGCGGTACAGACGTTCAACCAAACGTGTTGAGGCGCAGAAAGCTTGCAACCATAGGCGTGCGCACATGCGGGGCAGAGGGGGGGGGGGCGCCCCCCCCCCCTAATAACCTAAGAGGGGGGCGCGAAATTTGCCATTGACCCTTCTAGTCACCTAAGAAGGTGGGGGGGGGCGCACAATCTACCCCATACATTGACTTAGTAAAGTGGGGGGCGCTGCGATGAACCTTTGCCCCCCCCCCCCCTCCCCTGATGGGGAACCCTGCGCACGCCTATGCTTGCAATCCCTTCGAACCCGGAGGCTGTGCAAAACAACGTTAGCCATAAAAAGCTTCCGGCGGGAGGGGGGGGGGGGCAACGCAATCGATTGAGAATTAAGGACAAGATTACTTTCGCTATCGTCTCAGGCAAATGCGCAAGGGACCGCGGGACTTTGCTGTTAAGGGCCTGTCAGCTGGAGAAACCTATGTTATAAAGGTGAAGAAATAGAAGTGTACCAAAAGACAACTTGCCACTGGCAGGATGTCCAGCCAAGTTGTCTTTTCGTCCACTTCATTTTCTTCACCTTTATAACATAATTACTACAAATAACGTCCCCTGTGCTTTCCTTGCCTTCATTATCTGGTCGTTCTCATCAAGGTTGCTTCTAGCAAGAAAAAAAGAAAGTTGCGAGTTCAGAACAAAAAAAAAAAAAGTAGGGATGGGCGAAGCATGGAGGGAAGGGTGTTTCGGCTCCACTAACGTGGAACCTGGGGAGGGGCGAAGCATGCACTGTGCGCCGGTGTTTCCCACATAAAAATCGCTGCTAATGGGCAATGAGAGACAGAAGAAGAAGGAGTAGGGCCTGACCGAGGTAATTTGCTACATTGTCTTGAGAGAGATTTCTTTGATGAGGCACTAGTGGTATCAAGCCTGAAAACGGGCATGTAGGGAACGGTGTTTCAGCTCCACTAACGTCGTCGGAAAACTGCATCGGAATGCAGCTTATTTTGTTTGTTTGTTTGTTTGTTTGTTTGTTTGTTTGTTTGTTTTTTGTTTGTTTGTTTGTTTGTTTGTTTGTTTGTTTGTTTGTTTGTTTGTTTTGTAGCCTGCCAAGCTTGGCACATACCCACTCTAGGGGATTGGCCAAGAAGAGGTATTGCAGCCTATGGATGATACCCCAAGGTTCCTCTTCTTCTTCTGTCTCTCATTGCCCATTAGCAGCGATTTTGCCGTAAGTTGTCTTCGGGTTACACACCGCAACATGCTACGAAGTATGCTTTACAGGAGAAAACGTGCCATTTGAAACCAATTTTGAGACGGAACTTAACAAATTTCTGTTAATTAACGCAATTAAATCCTGATAGGTCGTCGGCTATTTCTTGGGCTAACTGTTGCTGTCTTCACTTTTAGTGGACCAGTGGCGAGTAGTGGGATTTACCCAATTTTTGCGGAGCGTACCCCTTTATGGTGGACCGTGACGACGACATGACACGCCGACAAGCCGAAACCCTCAGGTGCTTCGCCCCTAAAACGAACCCTTAAATTCCACTTCTTTCTTTCTGTCCTCTGGCGTAGTCATTTTGGGTTAGCAAGCCCTGCACGGTGCATGCACAGCGGTGTCCAAGCTGCTCTATTAAAGACTCGCAAACTGTCAATGATTTCGCGTTAACCTGTGATCGTTAACAGCCCTCGGGTCTGCGCTACCGCCTCGGCGATGGCGTCAGGCCGCGCCTGGTCCCGCTCGGGGGCAGCGCGTATATAACGGTTAACCGTGCACGCTTAATTGCCCCTCTCTGCCGCTTCCGGACTGGGGACGCGCCTGTTGCTGCCGGTGCGCTTCCTGAAAAGAGCGTCCCGTCGCTCCGGACGTCCGGCCAGCGGACTCACCCTCCCCCTTTCTCCGCACAACGCGGTACGTTACCCCCTCCTTTCGCGTTGCTCTCTGTGGACACTGGCTGCGGCATTTCGCGAGTGCATCGGTGCCTGCAACGGCACAGAGCTTCTCTTCATTTTTTCTATGCGAGCGAGTGCTGGCGTGCGGACGGTGTGTGTGCCCAGTGTTAGCGTCTTTTCAGTCCTTTCGGCCCCGACTGGCCTCCGGTATCTTTTTTAAAACCCGTTGATACTTTTCTGTCTGTTTATTCGATCGCGCCAGCGGAAATAAAAGAAAATGTCCTTTTTTGTCATCGCCCGGTGCCGTCTCTGAAGCGCACCTCTTTCGACACTTATATGATTTTTTTTTTTTTTAACTGGAAGTGCGCGTGTGTGGAATGCCTGAAAATCTGTCCCTCCGTTGAATGACGTTCGAGGAAGGAGGGGGGGGGAGGTTAGAAAAGGTTAAATAAAAAAGAAAAACAGCAAGAGCAATGTATGACGGGAGGCCTCGCTGGCTTCCGCCGTTGCTAGAAACAGCAGCGACTCCACATACGGAGCACGGTCGTTGAGCTGCGCACTAGCTAGCTTTCTCCGGGAAGGGAAACGAGGGTAGCGATAAAGAGTTGTGAGGTCGTGACAAGTGGTCGACCAGCAAGTCGTCCACGGAGGACTGCACGTATCTCATATCATCGTGCTTAAGGTTTCTTAGATGTATGCACGTCTTAATAAGACTTCATGAATAGGGCTTCCGCGGGTATGCCTGTGTCACTAAGTGTATGTGCCCTTTGCACATGTGTGTGCGTGACAGAGAGAAAGAGAGAGAGAGAAAGGAGTTTCTTAATGAGTGGTTTGCATCGCGATACTCGTAGCATATTTCTCAGGATGGGTATGACGATAAGTGAAGCGGATATGCGCACTGCGCACCAGATAGAGAACGTACAACAAGCCTCCCGTTTTAGTTATATTATAATGTATATCACATTTCTTTCATAAAACATCAACACCAAACCGTGTATGATCTCTCTCCTTCTCTCTCTCTCTCTTTCTATCTCTTTCTGCGGCTTCCGGTTAACTTGTCAATCTGTCTGGCTACATATCTTACATAATCTGAGCCTTCAGCCATGAAGATCGTGTTTCTCGATTCCCGTCTTCTACGTGGTACAATGAGACAGGGGGAGTAACGTTTCAAATCTGGCAATTTAATACCGTCCCTATGCCGTGCGTTTTCCGGGGTCAAGTCATTGCTAATGGGAATAGAAAGGGTGGTCAGCAGGATACCGAAAAAAAAAATTAGTATTATACAGCTAAAACCGTGAAGTTGTTCCTTGTGAATTCATTGATTGAATGTGGTATACGGAGATAATATGGCAATTGAAGTTAGTTAGTTAAGTCGGGTTTTTTGGCGCAAAAGAAACTCAGGCTATGATGTGCCAGCCACAAGGTTTTGAGAGATGACTCTTAACAGTGATCTTGAGCTAGATGTTCATGATGACATTGCAGCGAGTGTGAGCGATGGTTATGTGAGGTGGCTGTAGAGGGGCCTGAAATTCCACGCGCAAAAGGCCGGTAAAACATATATGAATGATAAAATCATGAGTGCGATGTGAAATGTGTCTCCTGACAATGAGTCAGGAGACACACAGAAGAAGGACGGATGTAACGGTACAATTTAAGGTATTTCAACGTCATCAGCAATGAAGAAAAGTGTGTCCGCATGAGAGACAGAGAGAGAGAGAGAGAGTGTGTGTGTGTGTGGGGGGGGGGTGTAATGAAGGCGGTGCTTAACCCAGTTCCATCAGAAGATATTCCACTTTGTGCAGAGGAAGCATACGTGTGCAAGCACTAACCTTAGACAGTAGACTGAGAAGCCCTAATCAGTACAACAGTGGCCTAACGATGTAAATTTGAACTCTGACGCCAAATCTGACTACAAAGAGGGTTGTCTTATGAATCAGAGTCATGACGACGAGGTAGGAGCCTCTGTTTCGTCGATAAAGGAGAAACGAAAGACACCTCTGAAGCGTACGCTGACATTGACGCTGCCAAGACCATCTTGTCGTCGACAACGCCCTGACGAAGACAAGTCCCGCTGTCAAAGGACTGCTGCAGGAGGCTGAGGCTTTATTTTGTGGCACGAGCACCGAAAGACATTCTTGTTTCTCTTCTAAGCACTTCCGGTTTTCCGAATGTTTAGAAAAACTCTTGTAAAAAATTGAAGTGGTACGAAATCGGTGGTTCTGTTCAAGTTAAAGGTTATAAATGATACATACAATATCTGGTATGATCATCGGGTATACGACTTCGGGTGAAGGCCAGTTAACTGTCAGGGTAATGAATGAAAATTGATTTAATGAGCTCATTGTAAGAGCAGACGTTCGTCTTGTGAGCAGCTTGCATCGTTGCGACACCTGGCGCAACAAATCTAAACCACGCGCCTCTTTCTGCGTGGCCCCCGAGATCCGCTTTGGCAGTGCCCAAGGAATACACCAGTGTCCACGAACACCGACGTGTGAGTGCCACTACCATACTCCTAAGTCAATAATTAGGGTCACCTCCAATTTTGTTTATGACAAACGTTCACAACGTGTTTCTTGGCAAACTGGTTTTTCAAGCGTCGAAAACATTAACAAAAGACACCTAGACCACTGCTGACGAATGAAGTTTTTACGGCTGGCTCTTCTCACGTCTCCAACTAATAGTGACACTCAATGTGCCGTTTCTTAGACTCGGTCCAAATATTACTTCTTTGTAGGAAAATCAGACAAACAAACAAACAAAACAGGTGATAAGGGATAAACGTAATATCATTTGTAATGCTGCTGTTCGTTGGTACTGCCATGCACCGTGACTCCTGTTCATTGCTACTGTCGCTTTCATTATTTATTTGTACGTAATTATCAACATTTGGAGCTCTTTCGTCTGTGGTTGCCTAGTGCAAACAAACTCGATATATGATCAAAATAATGCAGAGTAAGGGCATACAGAATATTGCGCGGAAACGGTTAATACAGAACAAAAGCGAAAAAAAATGAGACACCTGCTAAAATTTTCCATGTGCGCGAGTCAGTACTGATACTAAAAATACAGTAAAATAGTAATTGACGTGAAGTATGCTTGAGTGCGGAGTTCTACGCTCCGGTTAAACGGCCGTCAGCTACTTCTATTGTCTTGCAGATTAACCAGGCCATCTGTACACTAAAGTTGAATTGATTTAATTTATTGAATATTCCCCAAAGAAATTCTTGAAATCAAATAATTCTAATACCTTGACCTTGTCCTGAAGGTTACTATCACGCACTATAACGGCGGAGCTGCTTATGCCGAGCATTAATTAGTCCGTGACGAGTGAACAGAAATTGTCCTAATCATGAAGCGGCACGCACTCTCATCGTCCTCTTCTTCACCTTCTGCTTCGTTCCTGAACACGTGCGCCGATTCGTCCGACGTGGGATGCAATAACTCTGATGGACGAGAGAACGAGTACGTAGAGAGAAGGAGAGAGAGAGAAAGAAAAAGAAAGAGAGAAGTTCTTGGCGAAAAAAATTTCTTGGTGAGGCGGATACGAACCCGCGTACTCACGATCCGAAGGCAAGCGTCTTAACCACGCGGCTATCCAGGCACGCTAGCAGAGCACAGCATAGTCATGTATAGTATAGTATAGCAAGGGGTGGGAAAGGGAAGTGAGGGTGGGGAAGAGGAAAAGGAGGAGAGAAGAGAGGTAAATCGTAGCATATAAACAATGAGAAAGAGAGAAATAGAGATAGAGAAAGGCAGAAAGGCAAAGAGAGAAAGAGGGAGAATCAAAGAAAGAGAAAGAAAGAAATAGAGAAAAAAAGGCAGAAAGAAAGAGAGAGCAAGCGAGAAACAGAAAGGAAAGAAAGAAATAGGCATAGATAGAGAGAAAGGAATACAAATAAGGAGGCAAAACACACAGAAAAACAGAAAGAAAGAAAGAAAGAAAGAAAGAAAGAAAGAAGGAAGGAAAGAAAGAAGAAAGAAAGAAAGAGAGAGAGAAAGAAAGAAAGAAAGAAAGAAAGAGAGAAGAAAGAAAGAAAGAAGAAAGAAGGAAGGAAAGAAAGAAAGAAAGAAAGAAAGAAAGAAAGGAAAGAAAGAAAAGAAAGAGAGAAAGAAAGAGAGAGAGAGAAAGAAAGAAAGAAAGAAAGAAAGAGAGAAAGAAAGGAAGGAAGGAAAGAAAGAAAGAAAGAAAGAAAGAAAGAAGGAAAGAAAGAGAAAGAGAGAAAGAAAGAAAGAAAGAAAGAAAGAAAGAAAGAGAGAAAGAAAGAAGGAAAGAGAGAAAGAAAGAAAGAAAGAAAGAGAGAAAAGAGAAAGAAAGAAGAAAGAGAAGAAGAAAGAAAGAAAGAAAGAAAGAGAAGAAGAAAGAAGAGAAAGAAAGAAAGAAAGAAAGAAGGAAGAAAGAAAGAAAGAAAGAAAGAAAGAAAGAAAGAAAGAGAGAAAGAAAGAAAGAAAGAAGAAAAGAAAGAAAGAAGAAAGAAAGAGAGAAAGAAAGAAAGAAAGAAAGAAAGAAAGAAGAGCGAAAGAAAGAAAGAAAGAAAAGAGAGAGAAAGAGAGAAAGAGAGAAAGAAAGAAGAAGAAAGAAAGAGAGAAAGAAAGAGGAAGAGAAAGAAAGAAAGAAAGAAAGAAAAAGAGAGAGAAAGAAAGAAAGAAAGAAAGAAAGAAAAGAAAGAGAGAAAGAAAGAAAGAGAGAAAGAAAGAAAGAAAGAAAGAAAAAGAAAGAGAGAAAGAAAGAGAAAGAGAGAAAGAAAGAGAGAAAGAAAGAAAGAAAGAAAGAGAGAAAGAAGAAAGAAAGAAAGAGAGAAAGAAAGAAAGAAAGAAAGAAAGGAAAGAAAGAAAGAAGAAAGAAAGAGAGAAAGAAAGAAAGAAGAAAGAGAGAGAAAGAAAGAGAAAGAAAGAAAGAGCAAAATAGAAAGAAGAAAAGAAAGAAGAAAGAAAGAAAGAAGAGAAAGAAAGAAAGAAAGAAAGAAAGAAAGAAAGAGAGAAAGAAAGAAAGAAAGAAAGAGAAAGAAAGAAAGAAAAAGAAAGAGAAAAGAGAGAAAGAAAAGAAAGAAAGAAGGAGAGAAAAGAAAGAAAGAAAGGAAGAAAGAAGAAGAAAGAAAGAAAGAAAGAAAAGAAGAGAAAGAAAGAAGAAAGAAAGAAAGAAGAAAAGAAGAAGAAAGAAAGAAAAGAGAAAGAAGAAAGAAAGAAAGAAGAAGAAAGAAAGAAAGAAAGAAAAGAAAGAAAGAAAGAAAGAAGAAAGAAAGAAAGAAAAGAAAGAAAGAAAGAAAGAAAGAGAAGAAAGAAAGAAAGAAAGAAAGAAAGAAAGAAAGAAAGAAGGAAGAAAGAAAGAAAGAAAGAAAGAAAGAAAGAAAGAGAGAGAGAAAGAAAAGAAAAAAAGAAAGAGAGAAAGAAAGAAAGAAAGAAAGAAAGAGAGAGAGAAAGAAAGAAAGAAAGAAGAAAGAAAGAAAGAAGGAAGAAAGAAAGAAGAAAGAAGAAAGAAAGAAAGAAGGAAGAAAGAAGAAGAGGAAGAAAAGAAAAGGAGAAAGCAACAGAAAAGGAAAGGAAAGACAAGAAAGAAAGAAGAAGGCAGGACCGTCCTAGCTCCGCTCTTCCATGAGGCTCGAAATCACGAGTGCGAAGCTGCCTAATTCTTTTTTTCAGTTTTTATTGAGTTTTAAAGAAGCAAGCACTAACGTAATGGTAGTGAGTGAATACTAAATTTGAAAGGACTGGGCATATGTAAGTGCAAGACGAAACAGGAACCAGCTTCGGCTGAGCAGCTTTTTTTGTCCTGTGTATAGGCAATTTTTCCAATGCGAGAACCTTGGTCCTCAGCAGATACCATCTAGCGACTCTGATGAAAAAAAAAAAAAAAAAAGGATCCGGCTGGCTTGCAAATCTGGTAAAGGAGTACTACTGTCTCTAGGCTCACTTATAAAAGTACCCTGATCATTTTTTGTTATTAAATTGATCAGGCCTTCTTCATTCCCACTCCGACTCTTGTAGCATAAATACAGAAATTTCCAAAGCTATTCATTTTCGTTCGTTATTGTGTTGCACAGCAAGCGCTGTTATGGTGGTGGTAATGATGTTGCTACAAGTATAATAAAGCCTGGCAACATTCGTTAGCAACCGCTTCACCGGATAATCTATTTCCACGTCTAGTTCGTTGTGTTGGTAACTATAAACGAAAATCTATCGACATCGATATCGTGGGGGACCGCCTTGTTGCAATGGGAAACAGCGCAGACAAACAAGGAAAGCATTAGGCCTAATCTTGGTGACACGAACCACGCATTTAGACGCGCGCTGCAACAAGTTTTAGAGAACACAACTAGAAAACGTTTGCGAGCAGCAGCAAATACTGCAGTGAACATGTGAACCAAATATAGTTCCGTTACAGCTAGCTCGGCGCCCCACACTGACACTTCTAGGATCGCTCGCTCTCTCCGGCGGGTTTTTCCAGACCCACTCTCCTGCGCACCGCTTACGGCGTCATAGACCCGAGTGACGGCCCATAGGTGCCAATCACTCGTCGGTCGTTGATGTCGATGCGTTCACGCACGCTGATCCAGTATCCAGATAGGAAATGGCATCGACACCTGTTGAGTGCTGACGCATCAGAGACACCGTTGACTTTTGCGCCAGAAAACCCACCATAACTATATAGCCTGCACAACCGCGTCTCACCCGTTCTGCCACAGCTATGTTGTCTCATTATAAGTCACATCAGTCATACATAAATCTTGAAGTTTTAATAGTTTCTATTCCCGATTGTGTTTACAATAATGTATACTTGTGCTAGCTTTTGTTTCAACTTTCTGTTACCTTTGAACATGCTAACCTACTGTCCTTTCACCTCGTTTATCTTGATGTTAACCTTGTTTCATATATTTTTGTTGCTTTTCACTGTAAAACATGTAACATGTGATCCTACAGATGTCTGCCCCTGCGATAACGCCTTTGAGGCAACGCAGGTATCCTGTAAATAAATAAATAAATGCACCGCGAATATACGGAAAGAAAGAGAGAGAGAAGCAACAGGCAGGGCACTGCTATCGATATTCAGGTGATGTGGGATATTATGATTCTTAATACTATTTCACACGGGGACATATTGTAATGAAGAGAGCACAAGCACCAAGTGAGCACTTCAATGTACACGTATGCAAAGAGTACAAAGGAAAAGTAAGCAAAGAGAGGCTGGCAAATACCACCGAGAAGGGCACATGGCCTGCCTACTATAGACAATGGAAATGGGGTTTGAAGATAGGGAGAGTAGAAGTAAAGAGGAAAGAAACGACTAGCCGACAGGCCACAAAGACGGGATGAGGTAGATGGGATAGGGAGTTCCCACAGAGCATTCTTGAATATCATGCGTTCTAAAAGATATTCGTCTTGGAACTTAACGTTGGAAAGTATCACCCACTCATTCCAATGTGCTTTCATCATGAAAGAATAAGTTGTTGCGCGGAAACTTTGACAGAAACACGAAAGATTGAAACTTTAATGACATTGCGAACGTTTGCTGCTATGCATTGAATGTTTGGGCTGTCACTGTCCAATATTTGGAGTGACCTTTCAACTTGTATAGTAGCCTACATGAATTAGTATGATTGAATCGACGAGAAGTGAGTGCAAAGATCAGCGAAATGACAGAAGTCTTGGAACACAACGAAGGAAGGAGAAACAAGCGGAAAGACAGGGAAGGAAACAGCTCTACACTCTAAGGCTAGCTTTTCTATATGCACAACAGATACTTGAGCAGGGCAAGCGCCTAATTACCTACAAAAAAAGCGACGCACCATAAAATATGGCGCTAATGCAAAAACGAAACAAAGGGCACATACCGCACTAACAAGTATGATACATATTTTCCAGTCATTTATGTTTTAGTTAACGCTCTTCTGAAACACCTCTTTTAGTTTTTGGTGTATCGTCTGGCGTACGCACCAACAATTAGAACATTAAAAATAAGTTATAAATAAATAAAGTCTAAGGATAACCGGAGAATTAAGGATAGCACAACTGCACTTTTATAATGCTACCCCGGTTGTAAACTATAATCAGCTGTTCAGGAGATAGAACGAGAGAAAATAACTGCAATTTAAAGTAAATACGTGTGCGCGATGCGCACACTAGGTTTAGCTTACAAAGTCTTATCGAAACCTGCACCGCTCATGGCTCCCAGGAGACCCTCTAGTTTTAATATCTGCTGCAGTTCTCTGCAGTGAAGTGCGGTGTAAATATCGATAACGTTAACGCGATGTTTTTTTTTGGTTTTTTTTTTCAAGAAGCGGGCACATGCAGTCTCTTTGTTTCATTACCGTTAGCTATAGAGTGAACTGAATTCATCGTTGTTACAGACTACTGCAAGGGTACCTATTCCTCTAATAGCAACGCCGAATTGACAAGCTTCCATTAAAGGACAAACGTAAAGAAAAGGTTTCACCATCGAAACTGATGCTATACTGATTTTGTAGTCATGAAAGGTCCTTGAACACCGAGTGTCGCTGCAGCCAACGTTTCGACAAGTGGTCCGGCGGTCAAGGTAGCAACCGAAGAAGACGAAACTACGTGCTGCCTTAAAGAAGGACAAGATCACTTGTCGACATTTGCTCCATTGAAGAAGACAAGACAGCTTGTCCAAACGTTGGCTACAGCAACATCCCGTGTTCAAGGATTTTTGCATCTCTTCCATCTTCTCCTGGACTTCCGCCTTATACTGATTACGTAATGTGATTGAAAATACAGAACTTCAAGATTCCCTCGAAACTGACTGCTACAAGCGAGGCCTTGCGAGGCTATATGCCATCGTCATACAGGCACACTGAAACAAAAGTTACAAGAAGACTGTGGCCTTAAGGGACCTACACTTAGTCAACTTGGGAAGCATCCGCCTACCGACGGCGTTTCGATTTGAGGACTTGCCTATCCTTCAGGGCAATGATGTCAAGTAGGGGTGAAAAATTGACTTTGCCTTGACGAAGGCAAGTTCCCTTGTGGAAACGCTTACTGCAGGCTGAGGATTACCTCCATCGCTACCTGACCATCGTTATAGTTAAATCGCCTCGTATTCGATGAAACGATTTCCCACAAATTTTCCTCCGTGTTTCTTTCATTAGCACTTATGTTCGTCAACGCTACGACCTCTTCCCTAATGGCGCCCCAATGTCTTTCTTTTAACCTTCTTCAAATTAAATAACGGTACGGTATAGTGATTTATATACACCTGAAACAAAGGGCGTTCAATTACTGACGCTTTAATTCTGGAACACTAACTCCAAACTTGTTATCCCGCCCCCTTCCGCTATAACCTAAAAGATCTGCACGAACCCTTGTTATATTCCAATAGCGGTAGTTGATACTCCGTTTACCCACCCGTGAGTAGGACGTGTCCACCGAACACCGATATCCCTTAACCTCACGTTAAACTGCATCGTTATGAAACAGGTATATACTGAGCGCTGATCTCGTTGGTTCTTCTGGTAAAATCAATCTATCAGGTCGCATTGCTGTGTACATAAGCTATAAGAAAAACGTGCTTTAGAACAGTTGTCGTAGAATTATTGCCACTATGGTATAGTATACAAACTACACTGGCTGATTGCCAAAGAGTGAGCGCTACATTGGATGGCCGTGGGTAACTAAAAGCTAATCCGAACGAACTGGCGCTTTCGGAGCGTTAGCAGCGCGTTCATTCCCTTGAAAACATATAAGCCAGTCAGAATGACTGATTGCATGTCCAAAGTGCTTGCTGTAGGTTAGTACTGCCAGTTAACCGACTTAGCATCGAGAGGAAGGTAGTTCAGGAAAGGAGGGAGCGAAGAGAAAGTAGGCTCTTTTCTTGTACTTTCTGGTGATGCTTAGGCTTTCAGATTTCTCTCGGAGTTATGCACCAACTAGCCCAGCAACAAGTTCTGCTATGAGAAAGTAGTTTGGGCATGCCACTCACCTTCAGTCAAAATCCTTAGCGCCGCGAGAAAGGAGACCAGGGGCACCATGGTGGACCAGCTATAGACCATCTTGGGCCGAAGCACCGTCTACGAGCAAAAAGCGTCCGTCATCCCTGGCACCGGGCACATCAGCCCGCCACAGGGCACACCAACAAAGGCACAGGCATCGGATCAAGTCAAGTCGGGGGGTTAACACGACAACCAAACGTGCTCAGCGATCACACATACACCGTCCTCACTTGGCCCGCTGTAAGACGACAACGCGCGCGCGCGCGCGCTGGCTCACTCGCAGTGGCCACTTCCGGCCTGGCCATTGGCCCGTTGCGGAAAGCGCGCGCTCTGACGTCACGGGACGCTGCCCGCTGGGCCAATGGCGGCCCTCTCGGGCGGCATTCAAATGTGGGACTTCCGGCGGCCGGGTCGCCCCGCTCTTCCCGTATCTTTCCGGGAAGCTTCGATGGACCGACTGTCCCTGCGGCCACGGTTCAGCGGCTCGCGGCTCTTTTCATGGCGCGACACACCTATTGTAGTCCGCGCACGCCAATCTACTGTTCGATATATTGTTCCACTGCGCGCATACCGGGTCGCTGAGTTTGAAGCTTTTGTGTCCTTCGTTTCATAATTTTATTTCTATTTCATTTTCATTCCACTAGAGAACTCGATATGCGTCGAAGCCTGGCTGTGCAGAGGTCATTCTTTCGGAATCAGAGTGAATACCGGTGGTATATGTGACACATCATGTATCTCTGTAACAACGTTCAATGACTGTACATAATGAAGCCCAATGACGTTTCAAGTGACCCGAATAACTATATGATGATTTTATGTGTCTGAGAATAAAGGGCGAGGAAGGAGGGACGCTCGTATACTTGTGCTTCAACAGAGATTACGCAACTTCGAGAGGAGCTGCTACATTGCTCGACTCACCACGGGGAAGCGTATTTTTTGTACGTTGTTTTCGCCGCCCACCTTTTATATGTTTGGGTGTATGATGAAGCTAGCCATGCCGCCAAGTAAAGCTCTCCGGTACTCATTTTAAAGTCTCTCTCTCTCCCTCTTGCTTACTGAAAAGACGATTGTGCTGGGGTTCCTGAAGATTACGTTGGTTCGCACGCATCACAAGCCATCTTACACTAAATCCATTGACGCCCGGCTGAGCGCGTAAACCACACCATTTTGTATGCGAGCTAATATCTTGGCTAAACCCCCCTCCATCTCTCCCATAATCTTTCAACGTTAGCGGTGATCTCCTGGCCTACCGTATACTGGCATACTACCACCGCCAGTTAGCGCTAGCTAAATACAGCTGATTAATGGCTGAAGGCAACTAATGTTGTTTGAACGGTCGTTAAAGTTGGCTAAATGTGGCTAAATTATTGCTAATGTTGGGTTATTAATGGTAAATGAGGGCAATTGACATACGTTGGTTTAAATGATGACGACAATCGGGTACAGCTTAAAGGGACACAAAGTGAAACGATCAATCAATTTAAACAGATAAATAATTCTTCGAAAACTCTACAATTGTTAATTTCACCACCATGGATGTACTCATAGAAGAGAAAATGAAAGTTTCATTTCCGTATATATCGCGTCGAAATTTGTGCACAGGGACTTCAGCATGATGTCAGATATTTCAAAGTCTCTTTTTCGTATTTTGGCCACACTGGTTTAAAAGCTTCCTGAAAGTTGGTACGATAAACCTATGGCATCCTCAGATCTCAATGCACTGCATTTTTTGCCGATTAAGAACTATGTAGGCCCTGGTAGATGTCGTCGAAATATATGACATCACGGCGAGTCAGTGCGGGAACTTCGAGGTTGCGTCGCCATCTTCATTTTCTTTTTGCGTGTTTTCTCGTTTACCAGCCGTCTTCTCGCGGCAAGAGTACTGCTTCTGGTATTGTGAAAGGGTAATTTACTAACACGAGAACAAGCGTTGTTTTTTTTTTTTTTTCTTAGTCTCCCTTTGAGAAGGTGGAAGAAGCCCCGCCCAGATGACCGAAGCGCGAGCGCCGATTGCCTCCGCGACTAAAGAGATAGTGCCGCTCATGAGCCAGAGGGCGGAGTTACCGGCTCATGACGTCATTCTAAAGCTCTGGCCCATTGGAGCAGACTCACATTAATTCGCCTTTGGAAAGCAAATGCCGCTGCCTTCTAAAGTTGTACCCGACTACAATGCTGGCTAATCTGCTAAGGTTTGGCTATCCGCTATCTTAAAGGAAAGGTTGAATAATGAAACCAAAGCAAAACAAAAAGGAAAAAAAAAACGTGTGCGTCTGTGGTATCGAAGTCTAAGTGCTATTGTATATACACAGATAACAAACCTGACTTCTTGCATGAATTTTCTTTGGGAAATCGTTATATATAGAAATGTGCATTGTTATAACCGAAAATATACGGTTTGCAAATTCTTCTGTATCTGTCATGGGGGAGCAACAAATATCGTAATAGAAAAATGACTTAAGAACGCCTGCACATTGATTCTTGTGTTTCTGTAGTACTGAAACTTGCATTTAGCTTTAACGTCTGTTGACGTATGTTGTGACCAACAGCGTTACTGGGAAATCGTAATTGAAGCCACATTAGCAGTCGTTTGCATTGTTCTCGAGAGCCAATAGTTCCTCCTGACAAAAATCAGTGAAATGAAAATAACCGTGATATGCTTCACCAAAGAGACGGCCATACAGATTGCAAAAGAGCTTAGTTAAAAGAACATTAGTGCCATTCATTTCGAAATGGGGCCATTTCTGAAATTCCATAAAGTGAGCATCCGTTATCAAAAAATAAATCAATCACAACGTATGACTATAAGTGTAGCATCCCCTGTTCTTCTTACTAGGTACAATTACGTACGTACTTACGTACGAAAAAGCAGTAATGAGTACTACTTAATCACGCAACAGCTCAAGTCATTAAAAAGCGATCACGAAGGCAGTTTTAAGTAGAGCATCTACAAGAAATTAAAAGGCAGCAATTTGAACTCACAAAGTATTTCAGGACCCACTTTCTTTAAAAAAAATAGTGATAAATTTTGTAAAACACTCAAGTATGCTGACCGCTCTTCCATGCGCTAATCCCTCAGCCTTGTAGCGTAACCTATGGTACCATCTCTTTCAACAACTATTTTGATCAGTCATTCATCGTTTGGTATGCCGCTATTAGCAACAACAAAAAATTACACCATTTCCCGCTAAAGGGGACCATGAGGCGATGCGAAGCCGGAGCACTTGCACGATCGCATTTCGTTGGCGTTCGTTGGGCATGCTACCGACCTCGCGTCGTGGAACGCGAAGAGGAACGCTACGCTCGTCATGTCTTCCCTCTAGCCTGGCCGTTAATTCTCACAGGGCGAGCGGGGAATGCGGTCGACAGGCGCGCGAGAGGGTGGCAGCGTAGGAGAGGAGAGAGGGGGGAGAGGGGACGCGCATGCGCTGGCGCTCATCTCGGCGTTGCGCAGGAGAGAATTTCGGCATGTCTAGCCCGCGTATCAGAGGAAGAGTGGAGAGGGGGAGGGGAGAGGGGTAGTGGAGGTAGGTGTGTGGGGAGGGTATGCACATGCGCAGCAAGGGTGGTCACGCCGCACACTACCACCACCACCACTGGTTTGAACTCCGCTATAAGATGCTTCGCATCTAAAAGGTGGCTCTTTCTACATGTCTTCTACTGATATACATATCATAAGCGTAGTCAATGCGCCTAGCTGTACAAGAACGGTCTACAGCCTAATACAGCTTAACAAGTCCGGAGAGGCCCCGCCCAGACGGCCTAAACGCGGCAGCCAATCACCTCCGCGACTATTGGCCGCGAGATCGAGCGGAGTCGCCGCCTGGCGGCTACTGACTGAAGCGCGCCTAGTGTGGATTGCTCCCTGCGTCGTCTGCTAGCCACGTCGTGTTTGCATGTGCGCGTACGTCCTGCACGTTCTCAAAGGGCGGTTTGTTCTGTTATGTTAGCGCGAGTTTAACTGCTCGTACGTATACCTAACTTGGTGCACAGAAGCAAATGAGCTTGCTCGGCTGCATGCTCATTGTAATAAGATCAATGAGTGCGACTTCCCAGAGGGCTGCGTATTGGTGTCGTACCCTTCGTTCGCCAGAATCATTTCAGTCTTGGTGCCGCTTTCTGGTTCAAGCACACCCTAAAGTGCGCTTGGCATAGCCCCAAACATGAGGAACATTAAATAGTATGTGAATGCAGCGTTTTATCAACTCGGTGGTAAACAAAAACGAGGCTCATGTACTTTCGCGTTGTTGTAAGCTGTATAACTGCGGCACTCCAGTTCATGATGAGCTTTAGCTGTGCTTAAGATGTCCTTTCATTGTACGGTCGTGGTCCCGCTACAGCGAAATATTTCTATCAAGTGAAGTCTGAGACTTCGGTACTCAAACTGTCCCTAAAAAAAGAAAAAAAAACAGACAGTGGAATGACATGGCAGTGATAAAACGGAGTTGCCGCGCGCAATTTTAACTTGGGGGAAATTTATGCAGAATCACCCATGTGCTTAGATTTAGGTACGCTTTGAAGGACCCAGATGTTCAAGATTAATCCCGACGGCGTGCCTTACATTTATGTCGCATAATTTCACGCAAAACCTCATACATTTTTACATTATCTTGAGCGTTTGTGTGGAGTTGTTATAAATTGATGGAAGGCACCGGACATTATTAGTTTGAAAAAAAAGACACTTGTTCCATAAAATAACCAGACCTTTGTTGCATCACTGTCATGCTCGTAAACAATCGACGAAAGCTCTGTGCTAAACTCTTACCTGCGTATATATGCGTATTCGCGTGAACAGTGCTATTGAACTCATTGCACAGGAATATGGGCTGGTATACAAATGAACAAGAAGTAAACACTTAAGTAGTTCATCCGTGCTACTGCAGTGCGTGATACAAAAAACACAAGCTAAACACGTACAGAGAAAACAACGAAAAACGTCCTATAGTGCGTAAGCGCAGACTGTCATCCATTGCGAGCATCCCTTTCATCGGCAGATCGCGCTTCTCTCCCGAGTAATAGTAAGGTTGGATGATCTTTGTGCATTCAACAATGAAGAGCGTATATATTACTAGTAAGCTGCAATCGGCTCAAACCGCTCACAACGAAGCGCCGCTGTGTGCATTTGTATACGCGCCTCCGACCGCCTCTCCACACTAACGCGGCGACGGTGCTGCCACCTATAGGTCGATCTCGCGGCCAATAGAAATAGTCCCGCTCATGCACTCGGAAATGTTCTCCGAAGATTGAATTACCGCCAGTCCGGCTGATGAAGTCAGTCTGGAGATCGCGCCCATTGGTGCAGGCTTGTGTGCGTCCGCCTTTCAGGGGGAAATGCCGCAGACTTCTAAAGTTGTATTCGACTTTTATGCATATCATGGTAGGAAGAGCCGCAATTTGTAAAGATTGGGTTTTTTGTCAATCGTCTTGCCCAAGGAGATTTCTTGCCGAATGGCCGACGCCGGAAAAATCCCGGATGGCTTTTCGTGCGTATACGAGGAGGTGGGCAACAGAAAATAAAGTTGCTGCAAATGTAGCCTGCTGTGCGAATCTCCTCGATGTCCTTACAATCCTAATTAAAGGTTTGCTGTTTCATGAGCAACATTGACATGGTTTGCCAGTAGGAAACTAAGAAAATCAGTTAGTGCAGAATAAATCTTGAAAACACAGACGGCAGCCCTGGCGCTTTTCGTGAGCACCACTTATGTATTCTGTACTGTCCCCAGAACCTCCTTGTTTCTAACTATGATATCAATTTCAATGTTGTCGAGTTGATCGTTTGCATACTGCTCTCCCACAGTAGAGTACGTCGAGTACTCTACATAGTTCACCATTTTTTCTTAACGCCCAGTTGATTCTCCTCCGAGTGACATACGGCCCATAGGGATTTATCCCTAGAAACCGGGGCGGCATCTGCTCTCTCATAGTGGAGTACATGTGGTACTCTGAATCGTTCACTTTTTGTTCTTCACACTCAGGGTTCGGCAACCTACGGCCCGCGTGGTAGTGCATTATGCGGCCCCCCGACAGGACGTCAGAACACCCCCCCCCTACCCCTCGTTTTCACTTTTTACCTGAAGGCCGAGATGACAGTTTCGACCTCAAATGGGGTTTTTGCTCGTAACCTATGTTTGTAAGTTGCAACCTCCTGACATGCGTGCTGAAAATAAACATAATTTCTTTCCCAGTTTCGTACATTCTTGTCAATTCGCCAATTTTTTTCTGCAGTAGGGTACTCGTATGGGCTGGTTGGTTCATGTTCACGATTGGAGAAAAAGAAACAGCGCTAAGAAAACGGGACAAGTTGATGCAAGTTTTCGTTCGCAAGTAGCACGTCTGAAGCTATCGGGTTTTCCAGTAACCCTTTTCACTAACATCACCGAAAGCCTCACAGCAGCAGGCTTTAAAAAGAAGCGCTCAGCAGCTGTTCAATCCGAGACACACTCGCAGCAAACTGTAGCGATTATCAATTATACGCACAAGACCGCACAATCTCAAAAAAAGGAAAAGTGGTCGGCAGGGCAGGCGTTAGGTTGTTGTTTTCTGCCCGAAATAAGCATGGTAGAGTGTGCCAGCAAGTCAATCGAGTGATCGAGAAGAAATGAAGATGCAATGAAGAGAACATGTTTGTTGAATGTTGTGACGGTGCTGTGTATTAGGTTCCTCTTTCTTGCGGGCGTTACTGCGTTGGTCAAACTTGGCGGTGCGCTAATGACCGCATGCGCGAGCATTCGAACAGAGTTAAAAAACAAGCTTGAGATAGTCAATTATCTCTTCATTGTAATGACTGCGGTTGCCAGCCATCTTGTAACGATACCACATTCCTGTCAAAATAATATGAGGAACGCGCTCGACTCATTTCAGAAGCTTATCCTATACACAATAGCGGCAAGGCATCTGTAAGCCTCCCCTCGATTTCCCTCCTTCCAAAAGAGATAGAATTACTGTCCCATTGATCACTTTATTGCCTCTGCGCAGGCTCACTCTTTATTTCTTGTTTTTCTGTGGTTTCATGGCGAAAGTGGTGCAGTATATATATGCTGACTGGAAGAATAAACACATTTGGTTGATTTTCAGCGCCGTGGTCTGTGTCCTTTCTTGTCCCGTCTTTTAGCGCTGTTCTTTTTTTTTTTTTTTTTCACTCGTGAGAATCCGAAAAATGCAGATGCTGAGGGCCGTAGATTAAAAGCCACAACATCGTTTGTTGTAAACGTCCAGAGTGTTTGCCATCTACGTCATCACCTTCTGCTTATAAAGACAACTTCCGGACCTCCCATAGCACATGCATATAGTACCATAAATCGTTTACTTTTCTCTAAGCAACGTCGTATTTTGCAGCGCTTCGGTGCAGACGCATATATATAGGGCAGCTACAAACATCTCTCTCGTAGTATAGCTCACGGTACTCTAGATCATTCGCATTTCGTTCTTATTAATGTTTCAATTGTTGGGGTTTGACGTCTCAAAACCACGATAGGATTATGATTAACGCAGTAGTGGAGGACTCCGGAAATTTTGACCGTCTGGTGTTCCTTAAAGGGGCACTAAACTGAAATAGTAAATTAGTTTAGACTGATGAATTATACACTGAAAGCTTTAGTTTTGTTAATTTCACCATCATAGGTTTATGATTAGATGAGCAAATCCATGTCAAAAGTATCACTTTTAAATTTCCCGCCATAATCTAAAGTGGTAACGTTATGGATTTCGAAGTGCTTCTTTCGTATTTTGGCCCCATTGGCTCAACAGAATTTCCTGAAACTTGGTCCCTGCCTTTCCTCTTCGTATCTCTCTCTCTCCTGAAACTTGGTATGTTAAGCCTGTGGCTCCCTCAGAAGACAACGTACTCCATCTTTACGAATTAAGAACTACGTAGACCCTAGTAGACGCCGTCAAAATCTATGACGTCACGGCGAATGGTGCGGAAACTTCAATGCGGCGTCGCCACGCGCATTTCTTTTTGCACGTTTTTCTCGCTCACCAAGCGTCTTCTCGCGGCATGCGTGGTTATTTTGGTATTTGGAAGAGTACTTTACTGATACGATAAAATTCTTTTTTTCTCTCTTTAGTGTCCCTTTATTGTGCACTTAAAGGCCAATTCCGGCGATTTTTTTTTGGCCATGTCAAAGTAATGGTGCTTTTATGTTCCTGAGACGCTTCTGTTACTGGCCCGATAGCAGAAATACTCGGCAAATTGGAGAATTTTAAATAAGCAAAAGAGCGCAACACCGAAACCGAAACCCAACCGAGTGTACTGTCTACGTATGACGTAGACGTTGTTACGAACGAACCGGAAGTCGTGCAAGGCATGCCGGTCACGCCGGTGCGGGATATGAAAACTGTGACAGCCGGGACGAGCAGACGCACAGTGGAGAGGTCAGCACGCCGCGCATCAGCTGTAATGTCTGCGACTGACAGTGCCGCGTCTGATACTGACAGTGTCTCGGCCAGCACAGAAGACGCTCGCTGTAGCGGCCGAAGTTAGCGGTGCCCTCGGCTGCGTCACTTCCGCCGCCTTCCCAGTACTGACGTCACAGACGCAATGTTGCCAATAATTGTGGGAAGCCAGGAGGGTGTTTGCAGACAATCTTTAAAATTCATTTGCAAACAATCTGCGCATGTCTCAAGCCTGTAATTTGGCATACATGACGGAAACGTGCAAAGGAACGTACCCAGCGAATTTCATTGAGATCCATCGACCTCGAAAAATCGCCGGAGTTGGCCTTTAAATCTAAGTACATGGTACTCTAGCATTTCGCCTCCATCACATTTTGTTCCAGGCGCAGTCATATTTTGCGTTCGCCATTTTGGACTTCATCTGGTAACAGGACGGATTGGTGTTTTCCCATAGTAAATAGCCCTCAAAATCGTCCTATCTTTAAACGCAGCACGCTTATTTTCGCAGGGACAACTTGCCTCTATACTATAGTAGAGGTCTCACACCCCCCCTTCCTTTTTTTTTTTTCTTGACGCATCTCTGTAAGTCTCCTTCTCTGCATGCATTGTTACTGTGAATTATTGTATTGTAAATAGTCTGGGGCAGATAACCGCTCTGTCGTATAGTAGGGTACCTGCTACATTAAATAGTTGAATCGTCATGTCCACTCTTGTTCTCAACCAGCGCCTCCTCTATTTTTTCTCAACACATAGTTTTAACCTTCTGAGATTCCTTCAGCCTGCACCCTGTGCAATAAAATAATGCAATATTACTGCAGTAGGCAGATATAGTAGAGCCACTGTGCTCCGTTGTAATAAATAAAATAATACGAGTGTATTGAATGTTCATACCATTTTCTTTAGCTTGGACTGATCGATGGGTGTATCAGGGATGGGTGAGTCACCACAAATGCATCTCCATTAAGAATAGGCGGTTGCGTTCCTACACTCGTGAAGTGAACCACGAGTGTACGTTGTTCGGCAGAAACCGGCGTGGCAGCGAGCATATTGCACCTCACGATTTTGTGCGAAACTGTTGCTTTGTGGCCTTTATGACGTCGCCTTCAGTCAGTCAGCGACATCGTCTTAAACCCGCCGTGCTACTATGTTAACTCACCTGACATTTTTATCACGGATGAGCGGATACTACGAGCATCCCATTCAGCTTTATGCGTATTTTCCGCGATCACCCATACTCTCTAAAGGGTGCAAATAAAGTGTTTTCTCTCTTCCTCTCTCTCTAGTATAGAACACGTGCATTCACCTTACCTGCTTTGACACATGCAATATCACTGTGGCAAGTGAGACTGCATGTCGCACCTTCCCGGCGTGACAGCTGGTGTGACTAAGAACAATAAGTTCCATGAGCAACTACACTCTAACTACACCCGGCATCATTTATTAATCATTTCCTCAATTCGATGCATATATATTGGGTGGCTGCGTGTACTTTGAAATTGCACTGTTTTACTATCGTTGTTATTAATGTCGCTGTTGTTATGTTGTATCTAATTTCCATAGTTGAACAGTTTACGTTTGCATTCTTTTTACTCCTACTTAATTGTATGTTACCCTATGCTCTGACCAGGGCGTTTAAGGTATACTGAATGAATAAATGAATAAATAAATAAATAAATAAATAAATAAATAAATAAATAAATAAATAAATAAATAAATAAATAAATAAATAAATAAATAAATAACAAAGCTTTGGCCTGTGAGCGATGTTGTTCAATTTCCAATTCGGCCTAACTTCTATGCCGTTATTTGTTCTTGTAGGAGAAGGAGGGGAAGAATAGGAACCCTCGATGCGTCTGCAGAGGTGGCGCCCTCTGACGGCATGGTCTAAAAACAGCGGCGCTCCTTCAGAGACTCCGGGATAGCCGGCACGCCGGAAGTTATGACCGGTTCTCCGTGCCTCCGCTGTACTTATAAACGGCGCCGGATGGCGCCACCACAGAATCGGCAACCGCACAGCCCAGTAGAGCAAGAGAGAGGGCCGGCATGAGGAGGTTTTTCCGTTAGTGACGCAGAGCTTGACGGAGAAGAACACTTGTAGGAGCAGCTGCACCAAGCCGCAGTTACGCCGTTGTCCTTCCACGGCAGCACTGGCGTAAATCACGGAGGGTTAGGGGGGTCCTGACCCCCCCCCCCCTCTTGTGTTCAGGCTCGGGGGGACACCCTTTGCATTGCCCCCCCCCCCCCCCTTGAGATTTATCTTTCAAACTCCATATATTTGAATTGCTTCAGAGTTAAGTATAGTGCAATCAACTTTTTTTTGTTAATCCCTGTTTATTTTGTAGTGTGTGTAGGCCTGTGTTCACACCCTTCAGCTATTTGAGGCTATGGAAATCGCAACTGCCGCTTCACCGCTTTCGGAGAAGATTCCATAGAAAAATACAATTACATAACCTGGGTACCCACGCTTGTTTTGTTTTTAATTTTATTTCAAAGCATGATAATAATATCTATATAAATAAAAAAATGCCCGCTATGGTAGGATGTTTGTCCCCCCTTGTGATTTAACTGGATTTACGCCACTGCTAGACTGCTGACCCGATGGTCGCGGGATCGAGTCCCGGTTGCGGCAGCCTCATTTTGATGGAGGCAAAATGCTAGCGACCCTGTATGCTTAGATTTAGATACACGCTAAAGATCCCTAGGTGGTGGAAATTTCCGGAGCCCTCCACTACGGCGTCAATCGTGACCATTTCAGACTCGGCGCCCACATTTGGAGACGTGACTTACTTTTGCCATTTATGTGCACTATTTGCATGCAACAGACTGCAAACACTGCGCTAATGGTAAATCAAGTATTCTTGTTGCCTAAAGTTCCTTTCGATAATTTCTGGTTGAAATATTTTGCTCCACACGATGGAGCAAAATATTTCAAACTTTGGTGAAGGCATTACCGTCTTTGACGAAACGTTACACCTGGGGCCTTTCGGCAGGAATTTCAAAATATTTTAATCATTTTTTAAACTATCGCATGTAATTTGAATGGGTCGTTGAATTTGGTTTACGGAGAAATATAGCATGATTGACTATGGAATAATTAGAAAATTATTGTCGTTGTAATTACGAATAATTGCTGTAAATACATTATCGTTTATTCTAACATTTTCACTTGCTTTATATTTGGTATCAAGAACCGTGGCATTCAATTATGTAAATTTCACGCATTTATAGACAGTCAATTATATTGCGTGTCGCAAAGACATAATATATCGTGGTTTTGGGACCACCCCCTTGAAACCCCCTCCCCCGCCCCTCTCTTTCCTGCTTTACAACCGTAGTAGGTTTCCACTCGTTTCCCACAGGTGGCGGCGCAGTAGAGGGCAGCGTTGGCGTGGAGCCACCAGGCGCCGCCACTGGCCTCGGAAATATATGTGGGCCGTGTTCTGACGTCACGAAACAAGAGGAAGAGGAGGAATCTGCCGGCAGACTCTCCTGGAAAAAAAAAAGGTGGGTGGAAAGGGCGTACGCAATAGCGTCGCCTTTTTATGCGCGTACAAAAGGCTTCCTGCCTCAAGGTTTCGGAGTGGGTGCTATTGTCTCTGCTTGGTGGCGCCGCCTGTCGGAACCCCAGTGAAGCGTACAGCCACGCTCCCGGATGTAAAGAATACGATATGTACGAAAGGAAAGAAAGAAGACAATGGGTATCGGAATGTTCGATAATTCTGTGGCACCAAAAAAAAAAAAAAAGCAGACTGAGACAAAAGCTTCACGAGAGCCCTAATCTTGCTCTTCAAGATCACTTCACCTTTCTCAGGGCTGCATTGCAGTGAAAGTGGTGTGCTGCGGAAATATTAGGTGTGTTCTCGAGAAATGCGTTAGCATGCACTGCTGGTTTCGTGAGGAATACCTTTCCAAGTACGAGCACTGAAGTATTATTAACACGGAGTTCCGCTCTGTGGTAATCGTTTAACAGAATATTTTAGCTTACGTGTGGCACAGCGGCGCGGCGTGCGCTGCGCCCATCGTGATTCGGCATTCGCCTGTGGCACGCGGACTGTACGAGCCCCGCGGTTTTTAGTAACAGGAAAATAGATGGCTGTCGGGACTTGGGCACGAAAGAGAAAATGTTGCCCGGCACGTATGTCCTCTTAGAAATGTTACTGCGCACACAGGCTTGAACAATGTGATGATGAAACAAGACACAGCGCTGAAAGAAGGAGCAAAACATACATACGATGAACTAGACAATGACAACGCTCTCAAAGCTACTGAACCAGAGAAAGTCATTTGCTGGTTCAGTCTACATACGTTTTGCTACTTCGAAATAAAGTATCATTTGTACAAGGTGTGGGTTCGAGCTAGTTGGTACTCCATGCGCAAGAAGTAGTTATCATTTGTAATTCAGCGTTGTGTATTGTTCCTTCTTCACTTTGTCCCCGTCTGTGTGCGCTGTAACTTTGCAATACCAACTACCATCGCTGTAAGATGCAATACCAACTACCATCCTCGTGAATGTCTCTCCTGCACTGTGGTACCTTTGAGAGCCTCGGCTGGCCGCCGGCTCCGAAATCACTGCCCCGAATGAGAAGTATGAATGTGGGACAACCGACTAAATATTGGTCTCTGAATCATCGGTTACCATTGGAATACTTATGTACCGTAGAGAGTTTACCGTTTGACGATTACAGCTTGCCGGAGATGCATGTGGTAGCAATAACGCCTGTAGCGACATCTGGTGGTGCGGTAGCCAACCAGAGACACGCAAAGATAATGTTGCAGTGACTTACATTTTCTGCTCAACTGCTGGTGAGACAAGAAATCAGAGACAATCGCTAACTTGCAGTACTTTCATTGTTTTCTTTGGACACGCGCTCTATCGCGAATGATTTTTTTTTTCAAGCGCATTGTTGTTGAATAAAACGCCACGAAAACGTCGCTAGCAGCTCTGCAACTACCGTCAACGCCTCGGGTAAATTGGTATTTGCATACTCAAGGTTCTCCAATAAGGCGATGAGACGAGAAATGCAAATTAAGACATACATGAACACACAGTCAACTGCAGTGTCGTGTCTCGTATGTGTTCATTCAGACTTCTTCTGCGCTAGCCTTGCTCGTGCTAAAGACTTGAGGCTGCTACTCCCTTTGGATTTCACGATTCAAGCTAGATTTCTTTTATCAATGAAAAAAAAAATATTTCGGTGCGCTGTCTTGTCCTTTTTTTGGTTTAGTCTTGCTAGTGTAAAAATGTATCGGCTTTTTTATCCAGGGTACTGTTCGTAACGTTTTCATATGCGCAAGAGAAAGTCAGCAGTTACTTTCAACCATAAAAACTTTTTGAAAAACTGCCACCAATTTTTTTTTAGCTAGTTTCGTGCCGGTGATCACGCCTCCAAGTAAGTTCCGCCATTTGGTACGCTTGTGGAAACGGAACTTCATTGTGACAGCATAGTTCTCGCCTGATTTTTCTCTTCTATCGATGTCTTATTTTTATTTTCCCTTACGTTGTATCATTACGTGTTGCATCTAAGCGATATCACTCAGCTGGCTCGTCGTTCTATCAGCGTGCTTAATACGACTACCGCTATCACCATCATCTATGGATCACCGCGTAAAACAACAGGGGCAATGAAAGAGTTGGCGACACGCCCTTTTGTGAACGGTTCGTCTGCTAATTTTTTTTTTTTTACGCTTCTAACCATGAATGCACTCGAACCCGCCGATTTTCTTATTCCTAATCACTACAATAACCGTCATCATTATCGCCACCACCTACCAGCCGCACCCAATCTCAACGTTCAGCAGTCGTTCTTCATGAAGCCCTTTCTCCATAGTTTCATGATACTACACTAGAGGGAAGTATGGCGCTAGTGTCTATGGGAGCTGCAACGCATGGCGATTCAGCCAGCATGGGTATGACGGATAGTACAAGGATTTGCCTAAGCTTCGTTCTTTCGGCTCCGTGTAGCCTGCAGCCGCTTCGTCGAAAGAAGTTTAGCAAAAGTTCAGCAGTCCCAGTTTACCACCTTGGCCCTTTTAGGCGGAACAATTGAAATCAGCTCACGAGGTTCACAACGAGCCATACTTTTATCCGAAACAAAAGCCCAAAGCACAGCAACAAACAAAGGCACAAATGCGCTCGAAGCTGCAAGCACGAAGACTAGGCAAATCCATGTTCCACTCATCATTCCCACCATGGCTGAAGGATCGCAACGCGTCACTTCCATCTTGTAAGTATTGTGGGAAACTCTATGCTTTTATCCGTCCCCTCCTATCTTATTAAGCCTTAGAGAAGTAAGCAACAACAACCGCAATGCTTAAGCATAGTCTGGAAATGCAGAGCAGTGTTGTAACTCCCCCCCCCCCCCTTCATTCTTTCCAACTACAGCTCCATTCTAGAGCGCGCTATTAAGCTGCCGTTAATTTAGCCGCTTACACAGTGCCTTTGCACTGGCTCAGATATGAAAAATAATAATAACGAGCAGAGAACGACGAGTAGGAAGCCGTATAGCGATCGCTATCGTGCTCACAGTGAAGTCAACGGTGGCCATTTTTAGACACCGAAACG
Organism: Rhipicephalus sanguineus; assembly: GCF_013339695.2. NCBI lineage: Eukaryota > Metazoa > Arthropoda > Arachnida > Ixodida > Ixodidae > Rhipicephalus > Rhipicephalus sanguineus. The sequence continues at coordinate 23,444,489 of NC_051184.2, forward strand.
TCAAACGCATAGAGCACGGGCACACTCACACAACGCACATACTTTCACTCCGCAAAAGAACTGTGACCTCTCCGTGTGCGTGCTGTGTCCCGCAATTCGTCGCTTCGCCAGCGGGGTCCATTTCTGCATAAGAATAGAGCTGTCCGCGGCGGCGGCGGCGGCGGCGGCGGCGGTTAACCGTATGACAACGACGATGCCAGCATGCCCGTTCACCGTTTCTTTCTAGTTACGCTTTTGTTTTCTTTCTGCGCGATGAAAACCCTCTCCTTTCTGTCCTCACCCTCGCAATCTCCTTCTGACGGCAGGTCCTTCCTTTTTCTGGTATTCGTTTCGTTTCACTCGTCCTCTCGTGTATTGCACGCACGCCGCTGGTGGTTCCGGTTAGCAGCGTTCTCACACGCCTGCAGCTCTCGCCCGTATATGCAGCAAACTGAACTGTAGCACTGTCGCCCTCGCACTAGGTGCATACGCCCTCTCCCTCTCTCCGGTGGAGCCCTTCCTCGACGTCCGTCATTCCGTCTCGTTACCACATGAAAACGACAGCGGCGGCGGGTGTCCGGTTGTCAGGCTGGCCGGCGACAAGTGCCGTGCTTCCCTTTCGCGTTTTTTTTTTATTATATTTTTTTTACAGAGCGCTGACCCGTCCGCGATCGGTCACTTTGCGGCCACAGATTCGACATCGATGCTACAGCTGCGATGTATTCAATTGTACAGGGCTGTCGGGCGTTAATGTTTGTATGTGTGTTTCTTCACCTTATGCCCCGCGCCTAACAGAGGCGTAAAGGGAGGGGGGGGGGGGGGGAGGACGGGGGGGTTCAACCAATGTTTGTGTGTTCGTACGTGTGTTTCTATGTGTGCGTCTACATATACACATGAAAACTTGCAAAATTTCGGGAAGGGGGGGGGGGAGGCGGTTGAGCCCCCTCAACCCACCCCATCCTGGCTACGCCAGTGGCACCAAATGCCCTCCGCCATATGGCATAGGAGCGTGGGCGCGACACTTTCGATACCACCCACCACTCGACCAGCCATAGGCGTGCGCAGGATTCTCCATTATTTGGGGGTGGGGGGGGGGGGGGAGGGGTGACTACAGCATACGAGGGAGGGGGAGGATCAAACTTTACTCAAATTATCTAAGTGTGGTAGGGCTCCAAGACGTCCGGGAGCCCCCTTGGCCGACTCCTCTAGACAGGTCCGATCCACCGTCCGAGCCGGTGGCTCGAAGAGTGGCTTCCCTCGAGGACAGGGAAGGGTTGGAAGTGGGGATTACCGCCATGGGCCCAGTGCAGCTCCCTAAACCGTGGTAAAGATATGTGCCCGGAGTGCCCGGCGGATGATAAAATGCGTATAATGTGGAGTGCGAGCTGAAGCTCTAAAGACCAGCATCGTCTTGTGAACGAGCTCAGGGCCACGTCATCCTGGACTTCGATTCTACCGTGTGCTCCCTTCCACACATAAAAGCTTTTCTTCCTCTTTTCAGCCGTTTTATAGTGTCAGTTTCTTATTAGGCTCAAGTCCTTCAGCCTAGAATGTCTCGCCAACTAGCCTATATAGTGCTACCTCTCGAAAGTTCCAGTTTCCTTCAATGCCTCTAATGTATCAGAGAAGTAAGGCCTCGTCCAAGCTACAGGAAATCATATATAAAAGCCACCATTTGAGGAAACAAGAAAGTTATTTATATAAGGCTTCAAGCATCTGGCGCAACAATGTGGTCGTAATGACAGGGATACCATACCGACGAATTACACGTTGTGTGACGCGACGAACGTGAGTGAGGGGCATCCATATATTGTCACGTGGTCGTGACGTCGACGAAGACAGCAGTCGGCGTTTGCAGGATGAAACTGTTTATTTGGCCGAACTTGTGGCCGGAAAATGAGAACTAGAACTACAGCAATACACGCTGTACAATGATAGCGGCGAACAGGGCGTCGTCCGTCGATCAACTGACAAGCGGTCAAGCGCGTCGGCTTTTATACAGGCGCTATGGAACTTTCCAGCAATATCGCTGGTGGCGGCGTTATCTCTCGACAAAGCTGGAACATTCGCGTGCGGCGCGCAATCTTAACAAAACGATCTACTAAAATCGTGAAGCTTCTCGAACACTGCTTCGCGGCCAGCGTCGAGCGTTGATAACCGTCCTTGCTGGTCAAACTCGAACGCATTAAAATAAAAGAAGAAGCGGGCGTGGCAATATTGAGCGATTAGCTCCGGATATAAGTTATAGTTGAAGTTCAAAGAAGAAGTATTGATGTTTAACGTATTCCTATCTCTCCATGCGCAGAGCAAATTCGCCTCAAGCTGTACATTTGGTAACGTACGTCTCTTCGCTATTTCCTTGGACATGCTGTTTCACTTTTTCTGTAAAACTTGAGAGTCGACCTCCACTACACCCGCCTTCATGGATCGACACTCTCGTCATGCCGTACACCCGTCCGCCGCTGCCTGGCTGCCGCGACACGTTATAGCAAGGCGGAAAAAGCAATGTCTCTTAGATGCGCACGTGCACGCTCAACAACATCCCTAATGTAATAAAACACATTGTTGGGCTAGTTGGTTCATACAGTGCAAAAGGTAATAAGGCAACGCAAGGCGAAGAAAGAAGAGGTACAGGAAAGAGCGTCATCTTGCAACTAGGTTTATTTGCAGAAAGGTTACTTTTTATACAGTGCAGCCAGGTGCGCAGTTATATTTGGGCAGAATAACCATGTAAAACCACATGTTTGTGTAATCATGTCCTATGTAGAAGAGAATCACAATTTGTGGAGAGCATGATTACATAAACATGTGGTCGTACCTGATTGTTTTGCGCCGATGTAGCTGCGCAACTGGCTGTACTGTACAAAAAGGAACCTTTCTTCAAATAAATATAATTGAAAGTTAAAACTCTTACCTGTACCTCGTGTTTCTTCGTCATGCGGTGCGTTATTAGCTTTTGCACATTCCTAATCAGTAGAGCCACCGTCAAATGACGTCGCTGCAATGCTCAATCCGTCCTGTGACCTGACATGGGCTGGGCGTCACGTGCCGCCACCCGATGGGTGCGTCACATTCTGGAGTGCCCATCATACGCCCTACTCATTTTGCTTGGGTCCTTCTCCGCAAAGTTTATTGATTGATTGATTGATTGATTGATTGATTGATTGATTGATTGATTGATTGATTGATTGATTGATTGATTGATTGATTGATTGATTGATTGATTGATTGATTGATTGATTGATTGATTGATTGATTTTAACGTCACATAGCAACACCTAGGCCATGAGAGACACCGTGTATCATAGAACTGCTTGTGATCACGATGGTTGGTTTATGGAGTCTAGCGTCGCAAAGCAACTCAGGCTATAAGACTCGCCGTAGCGGTCTCCAACCCAACCTGTCCTGTGCGAGCCAATTCATTTAAGGCTGCAATTTTAATAATTTCATCTCTCCACCTAACCCTTCGCCGTCCTCGGCCGCGCTTCCGATCTTAGTAATATGTCACAGCAAATGCACCAGCATCGAGCCCAACTCTCCTCGTTAAAACGAAATTCGCAGACCCTCCGCAATAGAGGGAAAGGGAAAGGGTAACGTCAGTAAAACCCTGGGAAAAAGGCGTCCTCCACGTTGAATAGCTTAGTTACAGGTCGCGCACAAATAGTCAATTTTGTACGAGTTAACGCGGCAGCGTTAAAGTTCCGTCACGAAGGTGCCGCGGTTCGGTGAGAAACAAAGTTACCAGGCGAGCTGCCGTTGCAACGCACATTAGGGACAGAGGAAGAACGGGAGGGATACCGGATGATAGAAAGAGAGAGTTGCAGCCACGCACCGCGGCAGCCACAAAGTGAAAACCGCGCGCCACCATGCAGCGTGCAAGGCTGACGCGCCGCGAAGGGGTCATTTGAATAAGCGCGCGCGCTCTCTCGCACGCGTTTTGATAGCGCCTGATTATGGAAGGACGCGGATGACCCACATAGCTCTTCCTCTTGTGGAACGTTTGCCGCGACCGCCTGACAAGAGAGAAGAACCGACCAGCAAGCGCTCAACAAAACACATCGCGCCGTGCCCCCTTCACCAGAGATTCATATACGAAGCTTCTCTCCCTCACATCGCTTCACTGTTCCGAGGAACGGCTGGATACATTGCGCGTGCGCGGCGCTCGGGATTCCGCCAGTAGACGCGGATTCCAAAAACGTAAAAGAGCTTGCTGACCTCGCGCTTCTTTGTAAAACCGGCCAGCGTATATATGAAAGGCTATGTGAGAACATCGTTCGCACGACACAAAAGCGATCCTCTTTGAACTGTGGAACTGACCACGAACGCTAGATAGAACAGCAAAAAAGCAAACTTCCGGTGGCGGAAGGGTTAGTGCTCAAAGGGTGGCCGACCGTTGTGCGTCAAGACGACGACCTTGGAAGGATGGCTCCGCGGGCACGCGCTAATTGGGACGTGTACGTGACTTGCGCGGAGTGGCATTTCGGGGGCACTTGTGTGTATATCCCTGGCGTTGATTTTGCTAGTTGAGCTTGGGTTCGGACACTGGAAAGGGGCCTTGAATTACTCATCCCGTTTTGGCCTTCGTTGTCTTCCGCGTCCGTGCTGCTCGTGACATTTTGCTCCCGTTAGATAACGGTGTGCAAATTTCTGGCACCAGCGCACTTTAGTCGCTAGGTATAGAAACAATGTCCGACGGAATGAAAAGATCTGAATATAGTTTATGTTCTTTTTTCAGGCTGTGTCTGCTCTGTATGCCACTTTGATTCTTACGGCAGTCCTCGTATAAAAATTGTTGGGTATTTACGTCCCAAAATAACGATACGATTATGAGGGACGCCGTAATAGAGGGCTCCGTAAATTTCGACCACCTGGGATTATTTACCGTGCACCTAAATCTCAGTACACGAGCTATAGCATTGCGCCTTCATCGAAATGCAGCCGCCGCGCCTGGGATTCGATCCCGCGACCTTCAGGTCAGCAGTCGAGCACCATAATTACTTAGACCACCGCAGTAGGTCCGGCAGCCATCCGTGGACCTTGCGGCTGGCAATACCTCCCGCCTGGTCGCATAGCGGGACTGCCGTAGAATGCGTGGTGACTTGAGGCTAAGGCTCCGATGCGTTGAAAGCATTCTCCCTGTTTATCTAGGGGACTTTGTGTGAAATGATTTTAACGCACACGGAAGTTGCACTTCCGTCGCCCGGAACTCTTAAAAATGTTTCCGAATTCTTACATCTTTCCTGGTCTTTGCTAGGGTACTGCTTTTCTGGACCTCGTCAAATTCCGTCATATTATGAAGTTCTTTAATGGCGGCATTTCTAACCAATGAGAGAGGCAGTAGCAACCCTATAGGCCAATTGGAGCTAACGAGATGGCGATATCTACGATATGGCGCTTTTAAACCATGGCGCATGTCAACGATGGTGGATGGACCAAGAATCGGGGGATTGTATTCAAAGGAAGTGAATTGTGGGAAATATGATACCCTTAAGTAAATCTACCAATAGGAAAGCACTGTGTAATATTGAAGTGAGACCAGATGAAAGTTTCACGATGACTTTAACTAGCCCAGAATCAAAGCCCTTCACTTCGCATTCTCGCTGTCCCCTTGCTCAAACTTCAAAGTGACGACTTCCAATAAGTGACTTCCCGTATTGCAGGCTAACTGCCTAATCTATTTTTTTTTCCTTGGTTTTAGCTTCTTTATAAAAAAAAACTTTACTGCAACACATTTCGAGATTGCCAACTTGCCAAGTGATATTTTAGCAGACCGTCCACAAATGTATTTATCCTGAAAGGGCATATGATCGCATAACTACATAAGCCTCACTGCAACCTAAAAGCTTCCAATATTGATGAGACGTGTGAGCTATATTGTCCTTACTTTTTGTCAGTACAAAGCCTCAATGAGCCTGGCATAGCTGTTTTTTTCCATGACGCTATTTCAGGCATCCTGCGCGGGCAGAGTCATAAAGTTGCTCTAAATTTATCAAGATTATGCGGCTACTCATGTGGTGCCCTATAGTTGTCCATTGTTTGTCTCATGCCAATGTTTGAACTTGTATCAAATCGTCCAGTCACGTGTCGAAATTCCGGTGAGCTGAACGTATTTGTCTTCTCCCTGTATTCTCTCCAGGACCATTCTAAGTATTCTCGCAGGATGTGCTAATCTGAACCTTGTGACAGTTCTTGCGGTCTTCAAGGACCAATTGGGCTTGTTCTTCAATAAATCTGGATCTATTTCTGCCTGTAGACCTTCGCCAACAGCAGCCAAGTATGATAGTGCCTCCGTTTTCAATCACCTTTCAGTATTAATAATATCTGGGGTTTTTACGCGCCAAAACCACGATGTGATTCTGATGAACACCATCGTAGAGGTCCCTGGAAATTTGACCGTCTGGTATTCTTTAACGGGCACTGACATCGCACAGTACAAGGGCCTCTAGACACCTCAATATTCCGTTTGGTTTATTCATGCAACTGCACTTTCAATTAACCTCCTTCAGTGAAAGTGCAGTGAAGGTGCCTCACACAAAGTTGTGGTTGCAGCTTTGACGTCGCTATACCGTTAATGTTACCCGGCGAAGGTCGATACGCCAAGAGCCGGGTTGTCACAATGAGATGCTATGAAACAATTCATTACCGTAGTAGCAACTTTAGTCGTCCACGTTGTGTAGTTGTGTGAAGTACCTTTTCCACTTTTATTAAATTCCACAGAGTTCTTCGATACGTTTAGCATGAATGCAAACATTTTATCGAATCTACCAGAACAAATTATGACGTAGATAATTGTGAATGCTATCCTAATGGCGTCTGAGGTTATGAAACAATGTAGTCTCTGGATTAAAACAAATAGTGCTGCACTGCGTGCTAAACGAAAAAAAAAACCTTCAAAATTGGCGAGCGCGAAATCGACAAGGACTAAGAAGGAACACTGATGTACAGGACAGGCGCTATCAGTGTTCCTTCTTAGTCCTTGTCGATTTCGCGCTAGCCAATTTTGAAGATTATGAACCAACTAGCCCAGCAACGTATACTATTAAGAAAAAAAAAACATATTAAGGAGACCTCAAGACCTGAAGAAAGGCGGTGATGAGGTGTAATAATGATACCTGGGGTTTTACGTCCCAAAACCACGATATAGTTATGAGAGACGCCGTAGCGGAGTTCTCCGGAAATTTTGACCATCTGGTGTTCTTTACCGTGCACTGACATCGCACAGTACTTGGGCCTCTATAGCATTTTGCCTCCATAGAAATGAGACTGCCGTGACCGGGATCGAACCCATGACCTTCGTGTCAGCAGTGGTGAAAGTGATGAATTGTAATAATAATGTATCTTAGGCTTCACCAAATACATATTCAGGTGGTTATTTTTTGCATGTCATGTAATTGAGTAATGATCGTGTGCTGGAAGTAAACATCGGGAAAGGCTGTAATTTAAACAGGCCAGAACATTTCCTTTTGTATGTTAATCACCAAATGAAGGAAGCACAAGACAAGGAACCTCGTTGCGCACGTCAGTCACAGAACTCCTTCAAATAACCTCATTATTATAAAAAAGGCGATTTACTCACCGAGCACCAAAAGTAAATGGGCCCGCAGTTAGGAATCAACCCTAATTGCCCGAAATAATACGCCATTATTTTTCCCACCTAGAGTTCTTCAACGTGTACACGTGCCAATCCAATGTGTATAGGCGTTTTTTTTGCATTTGAGCCTTGATTTACTGTAGTCATAACCTCTATTCGCCCTCATCAAAATGCGGCCGCCGTGGGCAGGAATCGAGCCTGTGCCATTTAGCTTAGCTGTTTAACTATCACAGCGAGTAAAATTGGTGAACTAAAGCCTCAAACGTGTCAGGATTAATCAGTACAGAAGAAGTGGGTCTCATTGTTTATACCACAAACGGTGATTTTTGTTGGGAGTTCAACGCGCATGTCACGTCCAATTATTCCTTCGTTTCGTCGTCGGTTTGTATTGGCGTATACTCAACATAAAGCTCGGTTAACTAGGAATTTCAAGGAACCAGAAAGAAAAATTGGCCCGCGTATCGTGCGTGCTTCGCTGCAAATTGTTCCGGTAAGCAAAGAAGAGGCGCTGTGTGAGATATGGACGCCATCTGGCAATACATCGGGAAACATGAGTCTGTGCTGCGTGCTGGTAGTCCCCGGCGCAGCAGCAGGCGAAGACGGCGGTGACCAACGCGACCGGCGGGGACGCCAGACAGCCGAAAACGCTGTTTGGCGCGAAGCGCTGAAGCAGAGAAACGTCCGCACTCAACGAGTACTCTCACACACTTTTTATTACACGCGCCTGGGTGTAAAACAGGAACGCCAGAGCGGCGCCACCACAACGGCAGCCTGAAGGCCGCCCACAACGCTGCTTTTTTCATTTTTTAAATATTTTTTTTCACCTTCTTGGCCTCTCCAAACTAAAGTTTTTCAACACCAACCCATGGCATTCGTACAGTGCAACAGACCGAAACCGAACACAACAATGAGCTCGTGCGAAGGGCACGGAGGAAGGCAATTTCAGCGCAGTCGCATTTTCAGCTTTGTTGAAACAGCGCTCACTAGACGACGACGAAGTAAAAGAAGGCACAGGACAGGCAGCGCCTGTCCTGTGCCTTCTTTTACTTCGTCGTCGTCTAGTGAGCGGCTGTTTCAACAAAGATGAACGCATACCAACTCGCTCAAGCTTCCATTCTATGCATTTTCAGCGCAGCTAAGAAAACTAGGGTCCTTAAAATCCGTATGTATGCATTTTCTATTAAAGGAACACGCACCTAATACTTACCTAGTGATGTTGCACTCAGATATGCATGATATTTACTTTTAATAGACGTATAGTCTTTCTTGGGGAACTTAAACGCAGAACTTTTTGGTCGTCTTTCTGTCTGTCCCTTCTGTCTGTCCTTCTGTCTGTCTTTCTGTCTGTCTTTCTGTTTGTCGGGAATCGAGCCCATGCCTGCCCAAGGGCCAGCCATCGTGACGGCTGCTAGGTTTAGCTATCAAAAAGCAAACATTAACTGAGGCGCAACCACTAGGTAAGTATTAGGCGGTGTGTTCCTTTAACGAAAATACATAGGTAAAATTGGTTTAACATTGAGACAGAACGCGTTTATTAAAAGAAAGCCTCAGCGGTCCAAGCCGAGCAAGCGCGAGCGCCAACAAAACGTGTCTTCTTCTTTCCAGGCGTTCTTGTCTGGCCCTACCTTACAAAATCCCCGCGGAAAAGGAGCCATCCTGGCGTAAGGAACAGAACTGGTGGGAAGAGTCCCATCGCGGCCGCGACGACGGCGGTTGTATAGGCTCCATATAGTTACTGGGGACTTGACGTAGGACGTGAGGGGCCTTTTTTGCTTTTGGGAGTTCAACGCGCATGTCACGTGCGCGAATTATTCGGTTTCTTCAGTATTGTTTGACAGGGGGCGCCGCTCTTTCGTTTTGTATTGGAGAGCTATACGTTTCTTCTCCTTCGGCGCTCGCGCCAAGCGTGTTCGGGCTGGCCGGCGTCCCCACCGGTCGCGTTGGCCACCGCCGGTCTTCGCCTGCCGCTGCGCCGCGTACCAGCCCGCAACACAAAAGCGCGTTCACGCAGCGCCTCTTCTACTCTTTAGGATTTCAACGGACCAGAAAAAAAAAAAACCGACTTAACTGAATGCCCAATAATCGAAAGTATCAAGAAAACAATAAACAAGTGTCTATTACATCAAATCATTTCATTTTCTTGATGAATACGTAAATCCAGTACTTAATTTGCATAAGAGCAGCGCAAACGTCGCAATTTTCTGAATTTCGACTTCGTTCACAATGTGACGGTGGCTCAAGAGCCCCCCGTGTCTTAGGCCGAAACGTCCTCTGAGCCCATTCCTTATTACGTGTCGCCCAACAACACCATACGCGCACGTGAAGACAATTTTTTTTCGCCGGAAAAATGGCCGGCAACTGATTGTTTGTCCATCACAATGAAGCAAGGGAGTTTTATGCCAGCTAGCATGCGGACCTCGTCTGATGCTCTTCCACAGCTTCCATCCTGTTTCAGTTTTGTAACAGTGCGCGCGCATTGCCCCAATTCAAAACGAAGCTACTGAGTACCGCATGTGCTGTGGACGAGGCCGTGGCCGCTAAACACACGAACCTCGCGTCCACGCATTTCTGAAGGCATGCGCGCGGCCTACGCCCTGGGTCGAAACGAAACTGCTGAGCACCTAACCTGTTGAATATGAATAAACCTGGCTCGCTAACGCCCAATCATGGATGGCGACTACGCAGTTCTGAAGGAACGCGGCGAAAACGAAACTGCTGCTTGTCGCACCTTCGACCACATGCAGTCGCTAGCGATATTGTAGGCACTTCAAACGATGACGTCCGCGAAAAACTATATACTACCCACGCAGTTCGCGTGCGCCAAGTAAAATCAAAAACGAAACAAATTTGCCGCAGTCGCTGAAGCTTCGGTCTCCATCAACGCGATTGTGTTAAGATTGTGGACGGCGACCACGTTTTTCCGAAGGCTCGCGGCCGTTTCGGTTCTTCGCGAACGCCATTTTCTTTCCATTGCTTCGCACGTTCGCGGCGCTTCGTGCTTGGCCAACTGCGAAAAACGGGTTGCGGTCAAATATGGCCCAATTAGCGAGACTTTGATGCCATTAAACAATACATACGCTTGACGGGACCAGGTAACGCGCCCGAATTATTCGATCTCCCGAATTAACAAAGGGTCGATTTAACGAGCTTTTACTATAAAAATTATAATGAAGTGTTCCACCTAAATGTGGTCGACCCTGTATACATCGCTCGCGTACACTCTGCGCCTTTTGCGGGCACCTGAAGAAGCTACAGGAGCTTAACGAGTAATATATATGTGTAGTAGCGATGCTCAGTCGGCAACAGCGGCCGACATTTCCATTGGCCACGCAACAATGCACAGCGTGCCCCGCGAAGGCTTCCGAACGGTATCGACACGCACACCGCCACACGAATCGCGTCCAGGGTCGCGTCACCGGCGTGACCGCTCACGAGCGTTGCAGCAGGATGAGGCTCTTTATTCAAGCCCAAACTGGGGGAGTCGCGGCACACCGGGCCGCACAGTGGCTTTTTTGGCTGTGAAATGCGCGACCTACTTTTGAATGGAGTCGCCGCGTATACCGCAGCACGGACTTTCGCGCTGTCGCGTGTACCGCTGCGTGTGCAGCCCTTATTAAACACGAGCCGGACACTAGTGAGCTTATTGGACGGCGCGTCCACGTCGTCTACAAACCGCGCGCATCTTCGTGAGCAAAGCGTGCGGTTTTGGCCAACTTGCCGCCGAAAGTTCGCCAGGGAGAGCATAGGCGTGCGTGTGCGGGTTGAGGGGGCAAGGGGGCGACACCCCCCCCCCCCCCCACTCATCTGAGGGGGGCGCCAAGTCTGCGGTATACCTTAAATCTGTCGGACCTGCCCCGTCATTGTTTAAAGTGCAAGGTTATGGCCAAGCAAGTTTTTGACGGCAATGGTGGCCGAGGGCCACTGGTGTAGCGTTCCAAGAACAGTTTAATTCCCACCTTTAACCCCGGAACGCCGTGGACCAAAAGCAGGCCGTTGTGAGATGCACGTAATCGCTTCATTTTCATTCTGGCATCCATTGCGAAGCTTGCTTTTCTTTCAGACTCGACCAAAGGTGGGGGTGGGGGGCATCACCTTTAAACCCAGGGACACGGTCGTTTTCGTTCGCTTACAGGCACGCAAAAACGCAAACGGTTTCTTTGAAAGCTTACCAAGCTGCAGCATTCATTGTTCATCTTAATAATAGGCAGTTTTAGAATAGCGTACGCAAAGCTTTGCGTTGGCTTTTCGCGCAACTGCGCATGCGTCGTACGCTAACCGCTTGCGGGCTCCCGTTAAGTGACGGAAATAGCGGGCCGAAAACGCTAACGCTAACTTAGCGTACGCTATTCTAAAACTGCCCAATAACTACCATCACTACCTTGACGGACTTGTCGCGGTCTTGCGAAAATCGCTGTTGAAAATCTAATCTGTTGTTCACTAAAGTTTGATGGTCATCAAAGCAACTCGTTTCGGATCACGTTGTTCTTATCGTGCGCACTATTTTTAGAAACACGGACTGTACGCATGTTTCTTTTAAGTACAGCAGCTATTTCTTCATCCAATACGTGCATATCGAAAGGTCCCCGCTAACGCGTCTTCAAGTGCCATGATCGGTACACTGCAAAGTTCTTGATCAACGAGCGCGCTGCGCGGACCACATGTAACTCTCTCCCGCTCTCCTACGGGCGCGATTTGTCCAGAACGTTTCATTGTCCATCGCTCTAACGTTAACAGATTCGATCGAAAACTCCGCAACCTACCTCAGCGGCTGAGACGACTCACACGAAGAACAGTGTGCGTGCCAGAGGCAAACCACCCGGCGTCCAGAGCGCTGTCGTTCGCAACCACCAAGCCCCTCGTGGCTCAGAATCCCACACTCGCGGAGAGGCGATCCGTCATGGCATTCCTTCCCCGCGGGTTTCACATTAAGTGGAACTCTTGCATCAGGACGCGGCATTTACCCCCACCATCCGCTAAAAGCTTTCTCCCTCTGCCCGCTCTTGCACCGTCACCAGGACGTGACGTCTGGCAGGACGTCACATCCGGAAGGGCGCGTCGGCACGTCCAGCGAGGCCGGCTGGCCCATCCGCGCGCGTCGGATCCGCATCCGTTCTCTGACCGATATACACAATTGTGCGCCGCCGCCGACGCGATGACGCGCAGGCACATGCATAGTCGCAAAATGAAAAGAGTTGTGGAATTTGTGTGAAAGAACCGTTGTCGGGGAAGCTATAGTTCTCCGACGTGTGACGGACTAATGGTGGTGTCAATGGTTGGTCCGTGTCTGTATGGAGACACTGTCCTGGTCAATGGTGTCGCTTGTCGCCTAGCGTGGAGGAAGCGCGGATGAAAGCTGAAGCCACTGAACCGGTGGCCGTGTATATACGTGTACGCCCATTCGCCTCCTGACACACAGGACCTTGTCGCTAACGGTGCTGGAATATGCTCAGTGTATATATGTGTACTTTGTGTGCACAGTGTCGAAAGGGTCAATTACGAGTGAGAACTTGATTGTATACTTTTCTTTGGTCGGCCCTGGGAACTAACGCGTGTACGCTTCTGACAGTGCCCCGACCCAACCAATTCACGGATTACAGGGCGAGCACTCTGTTAAAGAATAACCAAATAGTAATACGCTCGAGCGTTAATGACTTGATATTTTGTTATATTAACAAAAACCACGTAACACGGCGCGACCTGCGACAGGTTCCCATCCCCGAGTCCAGTCGGTCTTTAGGTTCACATCTCTGTTATGGGATCAGTGTCGTTGAAACGATACCAGGCAGTATAGCATCGCTGACCGCTTCCTCGGCTCTTCCGGACACTTGTACGCCTCCCAAAACTCCGGCATCGACCGCACTGAAATCTCGCACCTCTCTCGCATGCGCAGTAGAGACGACGTAGGTTCTAGCAGGGTATGACTGCAGAAGTGAACGCAGAACGCCTGAAAGAAATTCCGATCGAACGCGTCCAGGCCCGATTCTACGATGCCGTCCCGAAGACGTTTCTGTTGCTTGTAAGCCTGATAGGCAACGCGAAGTGACTTTGCCTGCCGAAACATCTCGATAGCTTGGCTCTTCGAAGCAGAGTTCAACCTGTCACGGGGAAACGGCGAGCAAGCGCCGGTGTCTGCAAGATATTGCGGGAGTGCGGCGAGTAGTTCCCGCACTATACGGGCCAGGAGAACAGCGTAGTTAAAGACATCGCCGAATATATCTGAAGAAAATCGCGATATAGAAACGAAGTTCTGGCTGGCCATCACAATGGCGCGGCGGCTCTCGACGTACCTGAAAGAGCCGAGCCACTGCACGCGAGCCAGCGCGCGCCAATCAGGTGTCCACCTGGACTTGTTCGTAGCGTATTCCTCTGCCTCTTGGCGTGTTGCGATGAACACGTTTTCAATGTAACTTTTCGCGTACTCCGCGTCACTCTCCGCGAAGAAGTCATTGGCGTTCACAGCGTCGACAGACGTGATGTCAATATCACTAAGTTGTTCGCGCATTGCATCTTTTGCAGGCGTCATCAATTGCGGCACTATCGTTCAAATGGTCCATTAGGGACGCCTTGGCTTCGTCTAATAGTTTTGAGGCTGACACTCTCCTGTGCTTATGCTCTCGCAAGGCAGTCGCTTCCATCGTCGAGTAGTGTACGGGAAACAGTCTACTGAGCACCTCGGTGCACGTTACGTACACCCAGCCAACCCTCTGCTCCACCTCGGCGTAGCGTTCGTAGAATTCGTAGCGTATCGCTTGCGACGTCACAAGGACGAGGAGGTACATGGACGAAACTGTAGAATCCGCTTCGACCACCACCGAAAAGGCGTCGCGTACGCTGTCCACGCTATTCACAACTATTTCGGTTGCAGAAGATACCTGACTGTCCAACGAGAGGGCGCGGTTTACGGACGACGCCCACATTTCGTGCGGTATCCCTTCCACGTCAAGTTGCTCCAGAGGCAGTGTAGTTTCGATGTTGGCAGCTGTTTCGGTGGCCTCGTAAACTGATCCGTCCAGCTTTACGAGGCTGTGAAGAAGTTCGTAGCGGGCTGCAGCTGCAAGCGTTTTTATCGAAGAGGGCCAGCATAGTCTCGAAGTATGAGTAGAGTTTGTCTCGGCTGTATACGGCAGCCGATATGTTGCGTCACGACTTTCCCCACAGGTCATGTGCAGTGGTGTCGCTCGAGGATCAAAAGTCAGGGCGAAGAAAGAGTGAAAACTGTAGAGCAGCGAGAACTCGACCAGCTGAGGAAACAAGCCGAATAAGGTCGAGTTTACCCACGTCTCTAGTCGTACGTTGAGGGCACGCAGTACTTCGTTGGCGACTGAGTCGAGCGTCTTGCGCGTGGCGAAGTGCTCGGCGCAGCTGTTGTAGACCGACGCCATGGATGCGATCACAGTGCCTTGTCGGGGCCCCTGCGTGAACCATAACAATGAGCGTTATGATGCATCTATTGAACACGCATGTCATTATTCAATACCAACCGCAATGAAATCCCGCTATTGCTTAGTCAGTAATAGAAGTCAGAGTTTCGCCTCAAGACCGAAGGAATGAGTGCGATAGCAACAAATTGGAATGTGATAGAGGTAAGGCTAGCAGCTGACTCCTTTAGCATCCGATCTGCCGTAACTCTACAAAACGCTGGCCTAAGGGGACGCGGCCGCTGCAGAGAGCGAAGCGACCTTTGTGCTTTCTATCGCTTCAACGGAAGCCAGGCGGTGAAAGCACAACACGCACAAAGATATGAGCCGTCTGCCGATCCCTGTGCAGATAATGCGCGCGCGACCAGGCCTGTTCGGTCAAAGTACGCAGTTCCTGGAGGAGCGATGCGGAGCTTCGAAGTGGTATGGTTTAAGGTTTGGACAGACCTATTTCTACAGCCCATAAGATGGCACGGCGCAGCGTCGTGGTGTTCTTCCGCTGCGACTCATATTTAGCATCTGCTGTACATATGCTGCCAACCTGGTACACTCAAGAAAGTGCGGTCACATGTGAACGAAGAAATTACGGAAGCGCTCGCAGTGTTCGTGCAGGTTCTCTGAGGTAGCTTCTTTCACCCTGGTATAGGGCAATTATTTTAGTACTTACATAGAAAATTTGAATTTTGGCTATTGGATACATTCTAAACTTTCAAGATAGCTTTTAAGTAATAAATTAATAAATGACAAAAAGTTATTTCATTTATTTATGTATTTGTTATTATTGAAAAGTGTTATCACAATTTTTTCTTTCATTTTCTGGGGAGTATACCATAATCATGTGCATCTGAAATTGTAATATCCAGTTGCTTACATTGAACAGAATTAGTTCGGGCCTGAAATGGTTAAAGAGCGCCAGTGAGCGAAGCGACCTTTGTGCTTTCTATTGCTTCAACGGAAGCTAAGCGGTGAAAGCACAACACGCACAAAGATATGAGCCGTCTGCCGATCCCTGTGCAGATCATGCGCGCGCGACCAGGCCTGTTCGGTCAAACTCGGTTACCTCCTTGCTGAGCAGGTCGAGCAGGTAGGCGACAGTGGCGGCCTTGGCGTAGATGCGCTGGTCGTCCACGAAAGACGAGAAGCGGTCCCGCGCTTGCGTCCAACTGGCGCACACGTAGTCGTAGAAGTCCACGCACGGATCGAACTGCGCGCTGACGAGGTCGCGCATCTCGGAGTCTATGAGGGCGCAGCCCTCAGAGAGGCACGTGGCGACGTAGCGAGTGGTCCTGTTGCGCCGTGTCGCCCAGGACTTGGCAAAGGTCGACGCGGAGAGCAGCAGTGCGGCTGCGCAGAGTGCGACCACAGCGGGAAACTTGTACTGCACAGTGAGCGACGTTCTCTTGCCGACGTCACTTGAGGGGTCGCGACGGTGGCGGGGCTCCGCTGGATAAGAAAAGTGTCGTAGAAGCGTCAGTGCTGAGTTTCACGCTGGGTTTCAAGCAGGCTTGACACTTGCGCATTGCTACTGCACTCACGCTTAGCTGGAGTCGGCTCAACTCTTGCAGCTCGAGTGGTGTCGTCTTCATGTTCGTGCTTCGCAGGTGCGGCCACGTCGCTTACCTCCAAAATGGCTGGCAGGCTCCTGCTCTTGGCCCTGAGCAACAGCCGTGCGCCGTAGCCTCTGCCAGGAGGCTCCGAAAGACGCCTTCTCCTGACGGTGAATAAGGTACGAGAAAACGGAGTTCACTTACGCCGCAGAATAATACATGAACTCAACTAGTGATCGTGTACCCTGCTTTGAGTTGTCAATTAATTCTCCTTCGCGTTGCCGCCTGCTAGCCTGCTGGTTAGCTCTGTTAGTATACGACCACCGCTACGGAAAGGCGTTGGTCCCAGCTTTCAACTCCGGCCCAGGACGAATTATTTGTCAACAGGGAAGCCTTAATATGAACCACAGAACGTAGCATCCGAGCTACGTGTCTGATCACGGGTTTTTGTTTTGTGTATTATTGAACTGCTCGCCGTGAAGGCGACCGACAGCAGAGTCTGAACCACAGGACGTTGTATCCGAGCTGCGTGTTAGACCGTGTACAGCCGCCCAAATCTTTAACTATCGTGCGCGAGCGCCCACTTTTTTTGTGCTTCAGCGCCGTACGACGGAGCCAAGTTGCAAACAGGGAGCGAGTAAGAACACAAAAAAAAGACGCATTTGCGTCGCCAGATAACAAATGAACGATCGACATTTGTCAGCTTAACTCACGCGCGAGGGCGTGTGACGTATTTGCGGATTTCATTTTCTCGGTTGCTTTCTGCTCTTCGGCATATGAGATACGAGCAAGACGCGCTGCCTGTTCGTCTGAAGTGAGTGAATGCGGGGTGACGTTCTCACGAAGGAACAACCAAGCAGACGATGGGCCCAGCTGAGCGCGCTTCGTGGGCATGCGCTTACTCTTGCCCTGTTTGCAACTTGGCTCTGTCGTACGGAGCTGACGCACAAAATAGCGCTCGCGTACGATAGTTAGAGATTTGGGCAGCTGTACCTACGTGACTGGTGTTTTGTGTGTGAGTTAATTGCTCAACCGTGAAGGTCACTGAAAGTGAAGCGTGAACCACGGCTGCAACCAGTGCGTACGTGACCGTTTCAAGGATGCATCGAAACCACACTGGAAGACCGGCGCCCAGAGAAGCGTATAAAAATATCACACCATCTCCCGCTAAAGGGGACCATGAGGCGATGCGAAGCAGCTGCTTCGGCATGTCGAGCCCGCGTTTCAGAGGGGGAGTGGAGTGGGGGAAGAGGGAGAGGAGAGGGGGAGAGGGGAAGTGGAGAGGTTAAGTGGAGAGGGGGGGGTGGAGGTATGTGCAGAGGGTGGTGTGGAGAGGTGTGTGGAGTGGCCGCGACTGTACATGATGAGGCATAAAAGATAGCGAGCATGAGCATAGGCGACTATCACAACACGGGCACAGCGCAGCGCAGCTATACAGAGGATCCCAGTGAGTTGCCTTAAAGGGACACTAAAGGCAAATATTAAGTCGACGTTGATTGTTGAAATAGTGGTCCAGAAACCTCGCAGTGCTACTTTTGTGCCAAGGAAGTGCTTATTTTGAAATCACGTTTTAGTGGTCCGCATCGCGTTAGCGCACTTCAAATCACCCGCCTGAAAGCAGTGTTTTTCACGTCACTGCTGCCGTGCCCAACGTTGCCCGCCTTTACTGCGCGGCGGCGCGCACTGGCGGCGTGCGCCATTCGGGCATCCGGCAACGCAACATCACATGCATGCGGCATTTTGTCAAACTTTGTCAGAGCGACTTTCAAGAGCGCGTCAAACACACGCGGCAGTACGCGATACCGAAGCTACCACTGAGACGCGACCGCGTGAGCGAAGCAGGGTGCCGGACGAAGAGCAGTTCGGCGAAAACGGTACCTTCGAACCATGCGCGCCGTTCCCCGTGGACACGCCAAAGAGGTTCTTTTAGATGCGAAGTATCTTTTGGCGGAGTTCAATCCGGTGGTGGTGATGTGCGGCGTGACCACCCTTACTGCGCATGCGCATACCCTCACCACTCCCCTCTCCCCTCCTCCTCTCCACTCCCCCTCTCCACTTTACCTCTCTCCTCCCCCTCACCACTTTCCCTCTCCCCTCCTCCTTACCACTCTTCCTCTGAAACGCAGGCTAGGCATGCCGAAATTCTCTCCTGCCCAACGCCGCGATGAGCACCAGCGCATGCGCGTCCCCTCCCCCTCTCTCTCCTCTCCTACGCTGGCCCCCTCTCGCACGCCTGCTGACTGCGTTCCCCGCTCGCCCTGTGAGAATTAACGGCCAGGCTAGAGGGAAGGCAAGACGCGCGTAGCGTTCCTCTTCGCGTTCCACGACGCGAGGTCGGTAGCATGCCCAACGAACGCCAACGGAACGCGATCGTGCAAGTGCTCCGGCTTCGCATCGCCTCATGGTCCCCTTTAGCGGGAAATGGTGTAATTTTTTCCGTGAATCAAACAGAAACGAACAACCAGCATTTTATTACGTCTCTTGATGCACGGAAGGTTCTTTTTTTATTGCAGCTGGTTTGATTACGAGTGATTAATTGTAGTCGAACTCTCTCACGTCATCGGGATCATTTCCAAAATGTGCCGCTCGTCGCGCTCATCGTGTGACACATTTAGCTTAATTTCTCGGTAAGTAGGGCATTGATGTTGATAATATTGCCGTTTTAGAGGTTGTCATACATTGAGCTTTCACTCTGACATAAATTGTTATTTGCCTTTAGTGTCCCTTTAAGGTTGCAGAGGGGCTCGTACGACTTTGTGGGCCGACGAACTGTTAGGCTGCAGACTCCACAATCTTGTTGAGAACGTACCGGCGTGCAAGAGACGTTCGTTTGCTTGCGCATCCGCTTTCGCCGTAGCCTGCACTCTAAAAAACTCGAAAAAGGAGCAAGTGCAGCGATCGAAACAACTAAAAAAAAAGTTTTGCTATAGAACAGGAGTCTCAAACACGCGGTCCACGGCTTCACAAGGAATAACGTTTTGTGACTTGTTGATAAATTTTACTCGCATTATTTATTCGCCTATTGCGATTAATAACGCTATGTCCGGGTAAGCTACAGAGACGGGTCTGGTCTCGAGCATTTTCTTTCGCGAGGTACCCCACGCGATCGCTACGAGTTGAGACATCACCGTGGAACCAAAGCTACATTCGGAAGATCTTGTGCAAATCCGTATCGATATGTTTCTCGAAACCTGACGTCAATTCCCCTTCAGAAATGACCCATATATGAGACATGGGAAAGACGTTCTTTCAAAGGGCCACGTTAGGTCACATATTGTTCAACATCTCTCTCTCCCCCCCCCCCCCCCCCACTTCACCCATCTTCACTATCCCGGCCCTATAGCGAGACTAAATTTCGTGACTGCGGCCCGCTAGCTGAGGTCAGATTGAGTCTTCTGCTATAGACTATTTTACTGGTGGGTTTCGGTGCCGCCATGTTGGGCTTTTAACCTTGCCAACAGCTAAACGAACAGTACTATGGTGGACGCATACCCGTCAAGACGGTTGGGTTGCTCCATTCGACCTTTCCTGACGTCATCAATTCCCGTCACGAGATACAAGACTAAAAAAAAAACATTCCTTTAACAGCCCAAGGTGACGGCGCCCATATGTCTTACGTAAAATCGACTATACGTCAATCGCGGAAATTCCACGGCGTGACGGGCAATCATTGGCGCTCGAGTCAATTATTCACAAAAAGTGCCGTGGCATAAACGCTTCCGAGACGGACGTGACGCAGTGAAGAAGAAACGATGTAACAATTATCCCAAACAAAAAGCCTTTCTTGCACAACACTTCTTCTAAAGAAAGAAACCCAAATCGCTGCGCCTGGCCTCGGTAATACGGAAATCGTACCCATGCTCCACGGTTATCACGCGGCATGTCGATTCGTCGTCTCCCATTTTGGCTGGCGTGTCGAATTCTTTCAGAAATGCTGGATCCAAACAACGGGGCAACCGTCTCCCTCTTATTCTTCCCTATCAAACAGCCTTGGACACGTACAGTTCGCGTCAAAAGTGTAGGGACCACGAGACAGAAAGAAAAAAAATATGGCAGCTTAGCACTAATGGTGCCAAGCCTGAAGGAAGAACGGAGCTAGGTGGGCGTCCTTGTATCTCGTAATTTATTTATTATTGCGATAGCAATTATATGGACAGTCTCGGCTGGTTTTTGCCGCCGCCGTTATGCACCGTATAAGTATATATATATATATATATATATATATATATATATATATATATATATATATATATATATATATATATATATATATATATAAAAGTCGCAAAGAAAACTAATTCAGAAAATTGCTTCCGAAACGCCGAATCCAACCAGCGACCTCTCGCTTCGCAGCGCGTGGCGCTAACCACTACGCCACAAAACGCAGATCCTTCAGGTAGCTAACGGCGAGAGTTATACACACACCCTTCACCGCTGGCAGGACTCAGAGACGGCAGGCGCTTATAAGCGACTCTTCATTACCAGTGAGATGGCGCGAGGAGCGCAACGGGCGCATTTAAAAGTCGTCGGCCAGCTCGCTCGCTTCTTCTGATATTTGCGCAGGGAGGACCTTGCCCTTCCGCTGTCTGCTCGCGCGGTAGTTGCTGCCGGGGGACAGATGTTTCTGCAGCGTATACCAGCGCGTCCATCACGGGCCGCTTTTCTTGCTATCGCATTCATTGCTTCGCCCTTGAGGCGAAACTGTGACATTTTCTTTCTGCTCTTTCTTTCTCTCTTCTCTCTTTTTGTTTCTTGTATCTCTTTTTTCGGTATATGTTTTTCTCTCTCTATCTATTTCCTTCTCTTTCTCGTTCTTTCTATCTTTATTTCTGTGTCTTCCCGTTCTCTCTCTCTCTGCTTCTTTCCCTCTCTTTCATTGTTTCTCTCTATTTTCTTTCATTCTCTTTCTGTTTTTTCAATCTCTTTTTGTGTCCGTTTATAGCTATCTCTTTCTATGTCTTTCTATCTTTTTATGTATTCATACCCTTTATTTCTCTCTATTTTCTCTTTCTCTCTTTCACGTGCTCCACTTCGCGGAACAGAGTGCTGTACTCGGTACCGGCGCTTGCCCCATTCCATGCCCACCTGTGGAGTTTTGCGCGACTGAGCACAACTGCGAAAATCCGAGATCACACGCGGTTTGACCTCCGCCGCGGTGGTATAGGTGTTGTGGTGCCCGGCTGCTGATCCCAATGTCGCGGTCTCGATCCTGGCAGCGGCAGTCACATTTCGATGGAATCGAAAGGCTAGAGGTCCGTGTACTGTGCGATGTCAGTGCACGTCAAAGAACACCATACGGTGCAAATTTTCGGAGCCCACCACTACGGCGTGCCTCATAATCATATCGTGGTTTTGGATTGTAAAACTCAACAAATTATTATTATCGTTATTATTACGCGGTTTGACAAAAGGCGAAGTGTCGGTATACGCATAGTGACGAAACATCGCCAACGCTCGCGTCTGAGGTTTCTCTGCAGTCTTGCTGCACATATGCCATTACAAAGGCAAGCGGCTCGCCTCTTAATGTAGTGCGAAGAACAGAAAGCACAGAAGTCGCACACGCACTCTATAGAGGCAAACACGTTTCGTGTCATGCGAGCGGTACTGCTTTGATCATATAGCCTGAGTCGCTTTGGGCACCTTAAACGCCGTAAACCAACCAACTTCAATAATTAATGCTCAGGTTTTACGTGCCGAAGCCACGATATGAGTATGGGGCACGCCGTGTAGTGAAGAAGTTTGAAGTTTGAAATTTATTCAATATTTAGTACATATACAGAATATAAACATTTTAGTACAGAAAAAGGTCCCATAGTGTACACACTGCAGGGGAACCTTATTATAATGGTAGAAAAAAAAATAACACTACTTAACAGCAGAAATGAAAATGGTAGAACATAGACAGTATGAAGTATTCATAGTACAAAACGGCGATGCGAACAGGAATATAATGTAAAACATAAAAGGATAAGCATAGGGAACTGTAACATAATAAGAAGCAAACACAATTATAATGACAGAATTGAAGTTGTTTGAACAACATTCAGTAAATGGTGCTATTGATTAAATATGAATTTGCGAAGGTGATGTTTGAATGACGAAACGGAAAAAGCACACTTAATATTATGCGGCAAAGAATTCCAAAGCTTGATTAGAACAAAAGCTAGTCTTTGAGAACCATAGTTAGTTCGTACCTTAGGAAGTAAAAAGTTGTTATTTGAGGAAAAACGGGTAATGTTCGAATTAGAAAGGTTTTGGATGAGAATAAATTTTAGAAGGCTGTGGTCCTTAACTACTCGATAAGCAAACATATATACATTAAATTTCTTCAGGTTGTCAATATTAAGTAGGTGTGGTACATGGTACAAATTACAGTAAAACCTCGGTGATACGATCACGGCTCGTACGAATTTTGGGGTGATACGAATTTTTCTGTGGTCCAGGCCAAGGCCCATTAGTCTGCAATGTATTGGAGTGTGGTTGTTGCGAACCGATTTTCACCCTGCGACGTTTGATACGAACGTACGCTAGCGCACAGCTACGAACAGGTGCTGGCCGTGCTGTCGCGGAAGACGCGGCAGTCCCGCATGGGCGCGGGCATGCGCGCTGCGCGACCATCAACTCTTGCCTCCGAGATTGTGCGCCCGAATCTTGGAGGCCGTTATGCGCCTTCGCGTTTAGATTACATATGGCATTGACGTGGCGTTTCTTTATATTTTTTTTTTTTTTTTCAACGCGTTCACGCGTGCTGCTGTGCTCGAGGCAGCAGCGTCCTTGTACTGCGTTAACACGTGCCTGCCACGTCGATGCAAGCCATGTCCTCGCAATCAGACGTTCTATGAAACAAGACTGATACTTGAGCTGCGGGTCCATGAAGTCCCATGAAAGGTGGACGAAGACCCCAAGAGACGAAGCGGACGGTGTTGGCGAATGAGCTAGGCCTCGCAACGTAAGCGCACACCTGCCAACTCTCCGATTTGCACGGGAGACTCCCGAATTTTGAGCAAACCTCCAGATCGTGCGGACACGGCCGTAAATGTCCCGAAAAGTGCCCTCAACACCACCGCGATAAGAAAATAACAGCAACAAAGGACAGCGATTCTAAAATCCTTCATCTATCGCGTGCAAAGCGCTTCCTAAATTACTTTCGCCGCACTACTCTAGTGTCGCGCAGAAAAGCGTAGTACGATTAGGAAGGGGCTACAAGCGGTCACGGGTCACAACACATCTGGTTCATTAATTACACACGTGCGCACGCACCGTATATTTACGAGTACAAGTATGATCGCTGACGTCTAAAAACTTTACTGGCAATCATTCAGAGCTGTTGATGACGTCGCTGCGGCCCTGAGAAACACTAAATCAAAACGTAAGCCAACTTTCTTTTTCCCACACTAATTGTCCATGTTTTCTGGTGATACGAATTTCGGATGATACGAATAGTTTTGGTAACCCCACGAGATTCGTATCACCGAGTTTTTACTGTAGTAACATTGGAGCGTCGGCTGCTCCAGGTGACAATGCGAATGGCTTGATTTTGTACATGTTGGAGTGAAGATAGATGACAGTTATATGTTTGGCCCCATGAAGCAATGCAATAGTTAAGATGACTGTGAACGAATGCATAATATAAAGTGATCAAAGTAGTCAAACCAAAATAACATCTAGCTTTTAGTAATACCCTAATACCATAAAATGTTTTCCGCTGCAGTTCTTGAATATGTAAGTTGAATTTTAACCGGGAATAGAGTTTAATTCCAAGGAAAGAACAATGATCTGATAGGTGGATGGGATACGAGTCGATAAAAAGCGGAGGAACTTGGGCGTTATTTATTGTCCTGGAATTAAGAATTAAAAACTTAGTTTTGGAGGGATTTATCAAAAGTCTATTTTTAGTACACCATGCACTAACGTTAAGGGTTGTTATTAGGTTGCTCATTGAATTACTTGGAAATATGAGGGTCGTGTCATCAGCATATAAAATGCATTAAGTTGACGCGGTTAGACATTGCGGGAGATCGTTAATGTAGAGTAGAAGTAACAATGGGCCCAGAATTGAGCCTTGTGGAACACCAACATTAATTATTTTTTTAGTGGAATGGATGCCAGAGATGGATACTAATTGCTCGCTATCAGATAAGTAACTGCGAAAAAGATGTAGAGAGTTGCCAGCAATGCCATAAGATGAAAGTTTGGAGAACAAAATTTCATGATTTAGTGTATCAAACGCTTTAGTAAAATCTAAAAAAAAAAAACAGAACCAATGAAGTTACCCCTGTCAATTTCTAGTTTGCATTTTTCTGTAAAGTAAATGAGGGCTAAATTAGTCGAATGTTTTTGTCTAAAGCCAAACTGATTCGGATGAAATAGGTGAAATTTAGTGAGGTAGCTGGACAGTCGAACATGTATTAGCTTTTCAATTACCTTGGTAAAAAAAGGAAGAGTGGATATATGTCTGTAGTTAGATATTAAGCATCTGTCACCTTTTTTAAATACTGGGATTATCTACTTATTTTCAAGTCACGGGGAAATGTGCCAGACTCGAAAATTAGATTAATTACGTAGGCGAGCACATCTGCAATCACGTCAGCAACCATTTTCACATGGTAAGCAGATATGTTGTCAATACCTGCGCTGGAGGACTTTATGCTAATAATGGTACTTCTTACCCCTTCAGGGGTGGTAGGAAAAAGAAAAAATTAGTGACCACAATGATCAAGTTCGTCATGCACACTGGGTGGCACTGGAATAGGAGAGGAGTAATAGTCACTGAATGTATTGGCAATGTCTAGTGGATCTGACATCCCCGAACCTTCATGGGTGATGCTGGCTATAGGTGGGTTAGTGGTTTTATTAAGAAAAGAATTGATCAGGTGCCATTGTGTTTTGTGTCTGATCCAGTACGATTGATTTCATTTTGATAATAGCATTTCTTTGCATCTTTCAATACAGCATTCGATGTGTTACAATATTGCTTGTAACGATCAAGTAGGCGCAAATTAAATGGTTGTCTTTTTGTTTTTTTATATAAGTTGTCTTTTTTACGTAGGCTGTTAAGTAATCCTTTCGTTAACAAATGCATTCTTAGGCGAGGTATAACGTTTACGGCATTCAACACTTGATGTCGATGAGGATATGCAGTAGGATATTATGAAGATGAATGTGGTATATGCTGTTTCAGCATTGTTCAGTGGAGTGACACAAGACCAATCAAACTTATTGGTAAAGAAACTCACGTTATTAATACGAGGACTATTCTCAAAGCGAAGTGCAACTGGGAAATGATCCGTTATATTACTCTGTATAATGAATGCGGAGGGAGGATGAAGAAGGTTCGAAAGAGCATGATCAATAAATGTTCCCAGGCCATTATTAGTGCAGCGGGTGGGAAGGGAAATCAAAGATTCAAGACCATAGCCCTGGAAACAACTAACAAACTGTGCTACATATGTAGAAGAAGCATCAATTAAATTAATGTTATTATCACCCATGATGACGACGGATTTTTTTTTCTTTTGAAAGGGTGTCAAGAATAGGGTCAAGGGCTTCACAAAAAGCAGGAATTGGTGTATGCGGAGATCGATAAATGGTACCAAAGACTAAATTGTTGTTATCAGCACCTAATACGGAGTGATCTACTTCTATCCACACCGACTCACAATCGGAAATATTTAAGTGCAGATCAAGCCTACGCTTGTATCAAATGTCGGAACGAATAAACATGGCTGAACCACCATGTTGTGATGAAGTGCGATTACAATATTCGGAACTGTAAGACGGAAAACCATAGAGATTTTTATCTGAGTCGCTCGGCCATGTTTCAGAAACACATATAATTGAAAAAGAATGCAGGAGGACAATAAAATTTGGTGATCATGAAAATGTTTGCGAAGACTACGCGAGTTGGAATGAATCGCTGAATGATGATTGTTCGAAAAGCAGGATTGAATTTCACTTGTGGAAATATACGACATCAGGTCAGGGGGACAGTAAAGACAAACGAGAAAGCCTAATTAGGTTTAAGTGAAAATTGCCGAGTCAGATTCACACCTGATACGAAAGACCCTGCTATCTGTTGACTGTCTCGCCTTGATGACGCAGTCATCAGTCCACAAGAAAAGCCACTTTTATTCTTTTTTGAGTTGCAAAGCTTTGCTGAATAATTGCTTGTTTTGAGGAGTGAGGTGGTCATTGACGAAAACAGGTTTGCCTCGTGCTTTGCTCAAACAAGGGATCGCTAGTGTTTAGGCGCGCCTTTCGGGCTTTGCCTATGAAGTCAGTTTTCAAGGCTCGAGCGTGAAAACGCACTAGCAAGTGATTTGTATCGGACGCAGACGGAACACGATGTACAACTTCAACATCAGTGGCAGAAATCGGGCAATCTATTTTCGAGGCGATAGTTTGAAGAATAGTCATGCAGTTTTCACCCTGAGTAAACGGAACGCCTTTGATTTCGAAGTTGTTTTTTCGCGAGTACTGTTCCAAGTCCCCAATTCGCCTTTCCAAAGATTCGTTACGAGCAATGAGGGATTTGTTCATTGACGCTAGTTCTTCTTTTTCATATCTGAGAGATTCAACAGTTTTGTTTAGAAAATCAAGACTTGTTGTAAGTTCCTCAATCTCGTCCTTTAGCCCTTTAATGATCAAGGAAGGCTGGGAATCTAGCTTGGACACAACAGTTGTTGTTACCTTCTCAAGAAGGCTATCAAGTCTGTCTTTAAAGGTATTTTCAAGTTGTTCCACGCGTTTAGACAGATCGGCAACAGTTGGCATGATTAAAAGGTAATACCGATGGCAGCAGCAGCGGCAGTGTAACTAATAAAAGAAAACGAAAAGCAATAAACCGCCAGGTAAAATGTGCACGAACCTGTGAAGTCGAGACGGAAGAGTCAAGCATGCACACACTGTCACACTGCCGCGCTGCTGCTGCTGAATGTAGTTGAGTGGTCGGTAGGACGTTTAAGAGCTCCAGAAATTCCGATCTTCTGGTGCTCTTCAGCGTGCGCTGATATCGCAGAGCACACGGGCCTCTCGCATTTCGCTTACGTTGAAATGCGACCGCCACAGCTAGGATCGGGTCTATAGCAGCCGAGCACTGTAACCATTGTAACACTCGGCGGCGAACCAATACATTGGTCATACAGTTTCTTGTGATAACTGTGCACAGGCAACCGTATGGCTTGACGCCTTGTGTGCGCTAAAGTCTTACTCGAATGAACTTCGTGCGAAATTTCTTCAAATTTAAAGCTTCGTTTTACGGTACTCGGATTCCGACGTCACAGGTCAATTGAATCGTTGCTATTACCGCACTATCAGTACATGCTATATCAGCGAGAAGCGAATGCGCGCAGCGAAAGGAAAGGGCGCGGTATACGCAGCGATGTGAAAGGAACAGAGTGATAGCTCAAAAAAGCGCACCATTTACGAAGAAGCTGGCGAGCGGCGCTGTATGGCCACAGCATCGTCAATCTCGCGTGGCCGATTGTGCGGAGCCGTTGCAGAGACAACGACGCTGCATCCCTAGCCGCCCACGTGTCACCAAACCAGTCAAAACTTCGAGGACAACTGCGTGCATTCACGATGAGTTCGCAGGGCTCGTCGATGGCGTCCCGTAAGCGGTCGCGTCAGGGACATCCGGCCGTCTACTTCAAGAGGCAACCGTTCTACGATGTCCTGGCCACGCTTATCCCGCCGACGCCCCTCAATAGCGGCAGACCCTTGCCGTGCCACGTGTGTCTTCACTTCAAGTTCTCGCAGCATCACGCGAAGCAAATCTTCACGTCGTTGCTGCGTAACAAAGTGAGGGGTTCCGAGTTCGGGGCGCAGGTTCACCTCCGTTTCTGCTCAGACGACGGGCATTGGTGAACTGGAGGACAGCTACCCGGCCAATTTGAAAGTCAAGGTGAACGATCAGGCCTGCGCACTGCCGGCGTCGATTCCAGTAAAGGCGTCCGGCGGTGCGACCGCACGCGTGTGCCTGCCCGTCAACATAGTATCCGCCTGCTTTTTGTATCCTGGCGTGAAAAACAAGCTTTCGCTGAGCTGGCAGCGCGAACTGGGCCGCAAGTACTTCGTCGGCGTGTTCCTGGTTCGGAGGGAATCCGCGGCCACGATTCTTCGCGAACTGCAGCAGAAGAATGCGCCGAGCATCACCCATACCAGAGAGCTGGTCAAAAAGACAGTGCAGGATCGAGCAAGCGATGGCGACGACATCGCGGTGACGAGTCTTCACGTTTCTATCACGTGCCCGCTGAGCAAGAAGCGCATGAGCGTCCCGTGCCGCGCGCTCGGGTGCGAGCACGTTCATTGCTTCGACGCACCGAGCTACTTCCAGGTCAACGAGGCGCAGCCCACATGGATGTGTCCCGTGTGCGGTCGGCCGGCCGAGTTCTCGTCGCTGGTCGTAGACCAACTTTTCATGCAGATTGTCGAGGAGGCGCCCGCTGACTGCGTCAGCGTCGTTTTCCGCGAGGACGGCTCCTGGACACCGTGGACGTCGTCGAAGCACGACGTCCCAGCTAGCCAAGCCTCGTCATTTGCTAGGAGCTCGCAGGGGCCTTCGTCGTCCTCGTCTAACGAGCTGGACGGGCGGCCCAACAAACGGTGTAAGACGCAGTTTGCTGATGTCACCGTGGATGCTATTGACCTCACGATGGACGTTACTGACCTTACCAAGGACAGCTTCGACGAAGCGAAGGGCCGCGTAGCTGGCGTTCGTCTTCAGCCGGAGTCAGCAGGTCCTGGGTATGACCCTAATGCAAGTACTGATCCATCCTCCTCTAGTCATCTCCAGTGAAGTGTCACCGGCGCCGGACTGTGTTGAAGTCATGAACACGGATGGATGACCTGGGCGAAATCAGTCTGAACGGCACCGGCTGCCCCCATTGCTTTAACCGTTTCGAACTCTTCCACAAACTTCTAGCGTTTCCCTTCTGATCGCGTGCGGCTGCAACAGGCGCCTTGTCATTCGATGCTCATTTCTTATATAAATGGTGTTTTTGTTGTACCGCAGGTTCCATGGAACGATACTTTTTTCCTATTGTTACGGTTAAAATGAATAACCTCGTTCGTCCTCGTAGCAAACCTGGTCGATGTGTGATAGCAAGTTGAATATGCATCACCCTTTTCCGGTATCTCCTGCAGGAAGACAGTCTATTCGTGCTACCCCCCCCCCCCCCCCCCCACCCCCACCTTCTCCCACGCTTTCTTCTTTTAAACTATTATTTAAAACGCTGAAACTTACCTTTCGGTTTGCAGACTAGCGATCTGTGCCGGAATCCATGCTTTTTTTACCGTCAATTGTCGAAAGATAAACGACCATTTTTGCTGCCTCTTCTGAGTCGTTGATGTCAAACCCTATTCAGGAAATAACGAGCCACATTGCGCCGGCCGCTTGCGTCGTGTCTTAAAGCTGCTCGAATACGGATGCTGCTTGCCACGCGAACGGGTTCGCTGCTTATCTATGGTCACATGCGTACTGGAGTCGGCAGTGTACGGACGCTATCCTGAGAACTGTTGGTCCCGTATTGGAATCTACTTTTGCCGCACCCCGTGCGCGCATACGGTTTGTGCCATCGATACTGCGTGTCGTGCGCTGGTTTCTCTTCGCAATCCTTCAAAGCGCAAGAGTTCGCGCTTGTCTCGAAGCTCACTGAGAAGAGGCATCGCGCCCATGCTTAAGAAGTCTGCGTAAAGGCGAATGAAAGTATTTGAAACGAATAGCTGTGCTACTTCTACCGGTCTCACAACAGTTACTTCGTACGTTCCGCTTAGAAACTGCTTCCCTTTCATGAACCTATTTCAGCCTTGCGGGCTTCCCCAAAGTGATGTGGCATAATCAGAACTAGTGTGCCTGCCCAGCAAGCTTTTTTTTTTTTTTGGATACGAGCACGCAGTGGCGTAGCCTGGGTGGTAATTTGGCAATTAGTCTGGGGATCAACACCGCCCGCCACCCTTCCCCCAAAATTTTCACTATCTGTATGTGTACACTGTATATACGCGCGTACATGTATGTAAAGTGGAATGTTTGCTGCTGCTGCCGCCGCCAGATGTTGCGTTCTATTTCCCCGTCATCATTTCACGCAGTACACAATGGGCGTGAAGCGCCCCTTACTCTAAGCAACTATGCAGGAGTGCTGGCCGATCGTGTTCTTACTCTATGCAGTAGGGTTTACTCTAAGACCTCTTGCGTGACAGGGCTGATGTGGCGAATTCCACAAAGAACGAAAGCGGCATCGCGTTGTCTCTGTATAATTCCTTACTGTGAAATTCGTGCGAAATTCGTGTCAACAGTAAGCCTTCTTTACTGTGAAATGCGTGGGGGTTCAACCCCCGCTTCCACCAGAAATCTTTCGATTATGCATTTATATAATATACACGCACTTTGCTACGCCCCTGTTCAATTTGTCCTTTTCATAAAGTACTTTTGGACGGCAAATTATTATTCAATATTACTCAAAATAACCCCAAAGGCCCTCCTTACCAGGCTACTACATGGTAGAGGAGCATATCAGCAGTGGCTACTGATGGTACATCGCAAAAAAAGAAAGGACACAATACTATAAAGTGAAACGTAGCTAATGTACAAAATAAATTTACGAACGAAGATTGCAGAAAAAAAGGTTAGAAAATACTATGGGTACGCATAGCTCCGTAACAGCAAAGCAGCATCAATAATCGCTAGAAAAGAACTGCAAAGTCTAAATACCAAAAATAAAAATAAGATTAATACTACTAATAATAGGTGGTTAGACGTGAGCGAATTAGACCCTGAAACTTGAGACGGAGCTCAGTGGCAATGTGTGATGGTAAGGTATAAATCATAAATATTGGGGATCGATTATTTATGGGGGAAGTATCCAGGAGTACCTAAGCATAATGCCTAGATATTATTTTGTTGTAATATTTTTTATTTTACTTGTCACGACACAGACTAAGTCTGCTATTGTAAGCCTTCAAGCAGCTCATCGAAACCATGCATCTCATATTGACTTGTTAGACACTGTACACCCACCCCCTCATGTAATGTCTCAACAAGAAGACGAAGAACTTTTATTGAGGAAAAGGGAAGGGTTTTAGAAAGTGTCAACAAGAGAACATTCAGAAAATGAGTGAATGGGTGTTGTGACCGAAAGCCACTAATCAGGGCTGCTGAGGTATGCAGCCAATGGGGAGGGGGGTGGCTGCGCCCCCGTAATTGACGCCTCTGGTTGTGCGCCTTTCTTGTGGCGTTGGTAGCGCTCAACGGCTGTAGCCACAGCGATATTTGAGTGGGCCAATGTACAAAGATGTATACATTATGGCATCCCTGCCTATTGGATACCGAAAGCGTATTAAGGCGAAAGCCTTAGATGCCTCATCAAACGCGAAAGGTGGCCGTCGGCGTAAACAAGAACGATGCAAGAAGTCTCGTGGACAGATATTACTGCCTGATGACGTCACCACGACGTTCCAGATCACCAAAATTTGTGACGTCATTATGACGTCATCACACAATATCATTGCATGGTCAAAGGTGGGCTGATCCCTGAGGCAGAGCAGAACCACGTTAGGGGCAGAAAGCTTTCGGAGGGGATAGGAGGGGGTGGATAGTACATCGACTAAAAAGAAGATGGCTTTTTCCTTCGAGATCATCTGAGGCGAATGCACAACGGACCCGGTGAGTTTTTGTAGTGAGTTACTAATGGTGTTCCGACGATATCTGACGTTATTTATTCTTACATAGTAGGAATGAAGCAAGGAAACTAAAGAAATCAGCGCTCTTCACCTCCTGCGCGATTCGCGCGCTGCTCGCCTGCTGGCCGACGCAATGCCCAGGCGGGCGCACGATGACGAAGCACGCCAGCTGTCGGTCTCGGCGTGGTTGGCTGCGGCCGTCGTGAGTGACTTGGTTCCACGGCGAAGCTGGCATATCAGGAGGCCGCAGTCGTCGCCTTCGTCCCAGCCTCTCGATTCATTCCACGGGCAGAGCGCGGATCGCGCCCGGATCCCGTCGCGACTGGTACGAGCCTCGTTGTGTGCAGCGACGCCTTCTTCACCGAGCTCCATCGATTTGCTCTGCGAAGGCTGCTAAATAATTGCCCGTATATACAGTCAACGAGAAATGCCTTAAATGGCCCCTGAACTACCTCCGATCATTCTTTAACGTTTCAAGTAAGCGGGCGCATCGAGTTCAGAATGACGTCTCGATCAACAATGCCAAACGTGGCAGCGCTACGAGCTGCGGATACCGCCACAGATTCAAAAACAAAAAAAAACAATCCCCTGTCCTCTTCGGGCCTTTCGTTAATCCCCGGCGCTTGCTGTGACGTCAACATTCTCGTCTCCTGATGTCATCCACAAAAAGAACCTGTTTGTCTGCTCGTACTAAAGTCCCTAGGGACATTAGTATCTCTAGAGACTTTAGCTCGTACGTACGTGCGCTCGCCGCTCTTCCACCTCGCACGTTGAGGAGGAGCACTCGGCCAGGAGGAGAGACGAGCCGACAAACGGAGCTTAGCGAAGGAAAGAGCGAAACTAGCGAGGGCCTCTCTTGAGTCATTTTGGATCAAATGCGTGCAACTCCGCACCGTTTCGAAAAATTCCCGCGGCTACGTGTCCGTGGTAAACTCGTGCACAATCGCAGCACCACTACTAAATTTCGACCTCTGGGTGGTTTAGGAGCCCTTTAAAACCGCTCCGCAGGGAAAACATACAGGGTGTCTTGGCTCTCCCACCGGTAATGAAACCAACAAACAATTAGGCCAGGGAAAGCATAGGGGACGTTATTCGTTGTTGCTTTATTTCTTTTTTTTTTAAGCTGTAGCGTAATGATTTTTGACCTAGATTGAAAGAAACTAAAATGGACGAAAAAAAAACCCGCATTTCCCCGAAGGGGAGTATGAGGAAGTGCGAAGCACGGGGTGATGCTATGAGGGGGCGCGCGCGACTAAACTGCAGAGCCGAGCGAAGGAGACGGCAGCGAGAGAGCACGCGCCAGCCGACCCACGGAGGTCTGGCCGTTTTTAAGTGCAAAGCACTTTTACTGATGATGATGATCTGTCTTGCGAACTCGTTCCAAAGAACCCGCAACGCGTTCAACTTGTTGGCGGCGTTGCGCACGCCCGAGATGGGGCTCAGGTTGTTGTCGAACCACAGTCGATCGCACACCGCGCAGCTATATCCGAAGCTGCGGTCCAGGAAGTCTCGCTTGAAGCGCGCGTCCGGCCAATCGAATTCGAGGGCCCGCGCTCGCTCACGCATCGCGCGTCCCCGCGCCAGATCGGCTTCAGGGTGCTCGGTTCGCTTCGCACGCTTTCGTTCGGCGTCTCGCCGCCGGCCTTCATCACCATGAGGCAATGCGCGGGGCGCGCGCAGCCACGGAGCGGAGGGCGGAGCGCGCGCAGTCACGTGGGGCGTGACGTCGCTGCGCCGTTGCTACAGACGCTCCTCTCCGTTCCTCGCGCCGTTGCTATGGGACGGCGGATTCAGGGTCGCTTATAAAGTGCATTCGCACTTAAAATCCCTCTTTCCATCGGCGGGATTCTGAGGTTGTGGGTTCTGACGGAAAGGTTTATTTATCGGTCATTTTAGTTGCTTTCGATTTAGCTCACAATTCCTACGCTACAGTTCAAAAAACAACAAATAATGTCCGCTATGCTTTCCTTGCCTTAATTGCCTGTTGGTTTCATTAGCTGTGTCCAACAAAGAGACGAACCCCTCTTTCTCCGACCGCTGTCACATGCGCTTCAGCAACGTCATCTACGTCGGTTGTCAGTTCCAAACAAATCTCTGTATAATGGTTGACTTGACTATTCTTAGAAGTGACAAGGCGATGGTGCAACCATAGGCGTAAGAGGGTTCTCCATTAGGGGGTGCGAAGCTTCAGCGGCGTACTCCCCCCCCCCCCCCATTCCTTCATTGGTCGTGTCACAACGATGACAAGCTTCCCAGTGGATGCAAAAACAAAAATGAAGCAATGACGGGCATCTCCTAATGGTCTGCTTTTAGTCCGCGGCCTTCCGCGGGTAAAGGCGAGATGTAAACAGTTCTTGGAATGCAAAATCTGGTGTCCTCGGCCGCCATTAATTATCGCCAACAACCAGCTTGGCCATAACACTGCACTTTGAACATTGATGGGACAGGTACTACTGAGTAAAGGTATGGGACAGACACGGCACTCCCCTTAGTTGATTGCACCCCCCCCCCCCTTCAATGCATGCCTGTGGGTGCAACTATTGGTTGATACCCGACAGAGTCACCATGTGACGCTTCGAAAAATTTTGAAGCCTGCCGCTGAGCCGTGCTTCCACAACGGGTGCAGAAAATGGCGCCATTCCTTACTCCTCAAAGCCACTATATCAATAAGCAATCAACGGCAGTCCTTCGAGGCACGCGCCTTTGGCTTGACCCGGCATTGGTTTAAACCGAAAGAACCCTAAGTCTCCATCCGTCTCTTATATGGAATGCAGCCTGTTTGACGCAATTGAAGTTCTGCAGAG
The DNA here is from genome assembly GCF_013339695.2 of Rhipicephalus sanguineus. Classification (NCBI taxonomy): domain Eukaryota; kingdom Metazoa; phylum Arthropoda; class Arachnida; order Ixodida; family Ixodidae; genus Rhipicephalus; species Rhipicephalus sanguineus. Next base: position 23,479,503 of record NC_051184.2, read on the forward strand.
TACCCAGGCCCAGAAATGTGAGTCATTTTAAGTAAACTTTTAAGACCGAGGCTGGTGCCATCATTTGGACTTGTAATATGGCATGTACACACAAGGTGGCACCAGGAAACCCCATTCAGTGGTAGTGGTGAGCACCATCCTTGCAACTGCGAAGAAAGTGTTCTCACATCTTACCTGGTTATTCTCTTCTTGTGCTCTTCATGATGATGACCACCTAAAGTGGTGACTAATACCCACTAAGGGTGATTGATAGACCAAATGCAAAATGGCATGGTGTACATTTAAGCTTAATCAACAAAACTAGGCACAGTGTGAGCTGTGACACATAAACTAAGTTAACTTGAAATGCTGCAATTGCAAAATTAAAAACATAGCAGAATTTGAGTGTCCAGCAAAGCAGTCAGGCTACCCAAGAGCCCATTTGCACGAGTATGGAGCACGGCCGGGCTAGACCGCACGCACGCGCGCGCTCGAAAAGAAGCGCGCGTGCGGTCTAGCCCGGCCGTGTATGGAGACGCATACTTTCAACCTTGCAGTCAGTTCAAATAGATGTCACTGTGCAAGCTCATCACTCCGTGTTGGGTAAAACTAGCCCATGAGCCAACCCAAGAGAAAACGCACACGCATACGTGGACGCATGTAACAGATTTTTATTATCATTTTTCTCAAATACTAGGCAACTGTGCCAGGCACCTGTCTCAAAGGTTTCATGTCTCCGCGCTCCCATGAGCCGTCCCTATCGGCACACAAGCGTTATATTATGGCATACACAACATGATATTACATACACACACACTCACAACAAACACACAAGACGCTTGAAACGGTTGTGGGCCCTCGTCGCTGACGAAAGCCCCAACGTCTTAAATGTTAAATCAATCTGGCATGGTGAGACAGGTCTGGGGGGAATAATAGAAGAAAATGAACAATGTTGGGCGTGGGGTTGAGGGTAAAAAAAAAGACAAACAATAGTAGCTCTGTAAGGGAAGACCCCCGCCATCCTCGACTCGTGTAGTTTTGTACTTTCGTTGACGATGTTTCAACACGCGCGCCGCCGCTAGGGGCGGCGGTATAACAATCAAGCGCAAGTGTCGCAGAGTGTGGCCCCCTTTGCTGCGAGTACAGAGGCAGCAAAACTAGCCTGCAAGTGGTAATACCGTTGTCGCAGCCCCAGCGGGATGATAATGCTCGGACTGAATTAAAAAAAAAAAAAGAAAACAAGGAAATGCCCCGTGAATGTGGTCCTGGTGTCAACCAGGTCCTGTGTCCAAAAAGGTTCTGTCTCGAGGCATCGCCGAGTACAAGCAAGCTTGGTCCGGGTTATGAGCGACAGCGCGAGACTTTTTTTTTTTCGCTTCAGCAGGAGGCACTGGCTACGAAACTGACTCTCTGTGAGGACAAGCCCTAACATTCATGCCCTAACATTGCACTGCCACAATCGTATAGCAAACTTCCCACACTCGACATAGAAGCCATGACGACATTCCCAAAGTGGAAAAAGAAACAAAAATGTCGGCAATTATTCCGTTTTGTACACACACTATGTTGCTTGCGTGGAAACCTTTAGTCAGCTTGTCGGCAAATGCTAACTGGTTAACCGTTAACAGAAGCCACAATTCTTTAGAAGCACGAGCCTCATGCCAAGCGCTGCTTAATGATGGGCTATATACAATAATGGTCATGCTTCATGATGCTCAACAACAAGATCGAATATTTATAATGCCTGGGGGTTCTTTTTGGCGGGCACCTTTGGCATGCAATGGCTACAGCGGTCCACCCACATCGGAATGTGGTCATCGTGGCCGAGATTTGAAACCACAACCAGAGCTGGCAATGTATGCGCATGAAAGGTGCTGCAGTGGCATTTTTCAGATCAGTTTTGACCAACAGGTATTTTTTTCTTTTCAATTCAAAGCATCCTGCGCGTAGTAAACCGGAGTCGCAGAAGCAGTCTCTGCGTTCATCTAAAAAAACATCTTCAGTGCTAAGTCGAGGAAAAAATCAAAATAAGATATAAGCTAGGGGATTAATTTTGAGAAGAAACACCACCAGGAAGCCACTACAAACTTTCAAACGAGAAGTGAGAGGCCTGTGGAGACGCAATAACGGGACTGACTAATGCTGGCTGCCCACTTTTATAACAATGTAATAAAATAATACGTGCGTACTACTATCCTCCTGGCTCAATCCACAAAATGCTTTGCACGCTAAGACGGTTCACCTTAGAAAAATCTACCACAAATTTTCAAATTCCTCTTCGTCTTTCAGTCGAAAGAGCCCCCTATATGCAGTGCTTGACATGAGACATGTGGCCTTAAAGGCTTCCAAAACGCGCAACTCTGTCGCCGCGAGTGATGTAATAAAATAGTGAGGACGCAACACGCGACACCAAGCTACAGCGTTTCCACTATTCCAGCCTGCAAAAGGCCACGATTGTGCTTATAGCAAGACGCGATGCCTCGCCACAAATGCCTAGAGCACACAAGAAACACACAAAGAACTCTGTGACGAGAGTCCTTTCTTGTCACTGACATTGGTGACACTTAGCACCAATGGCCAACGGCGCAGGTGCTGATGAGACACTGCGTGCCTATCTACAACAATCAGCAGCGCAGCTGATGAGAGCTGAGCACCAGATATGCAAATGGATTATTCACAGGTGGATGTTTATGAGATATATAGAATTGATGTGACGAGAACAGCGATTGGGGAGCACTTGCACATTAGTGTGACAACAGGACCTAAAAAAAAAACACTGTGAAGCCAGCCAGACCTGTACCTTACTCTGCATTTCATTGGCAACGAGACTGCTCATCAGCAAAATTCACTTAGCGCCATTCTCTATAATGTCTCAATTGTCTTTGCTGTCTAAATTGCCTTTAATGTCTAAATGCCTGTTCTGTGTCAAAGGACCGAGGTGTTATATAACAGGTGCAATAAATACAAAGTATATAGAAGGCGAAAACACTTGAAGCAATGTGTTTCTTCTTCTCATAAGTTGGATAGGAAGCTTATAAGTTTGGTTGTCTGCAACAATAATTTTCTATGTACTACTATTACCGTATTTACTCGAATCTAACGCGCACCTTTTTTCCGGAAAAACGAGTCCAAAAATTGCATGCGCATTAGAATCGAGTACCGAAAAAAAAAAAAAAAAAACTCGGTTATCGTATTGCCATCGACATTTCAAAATGGCCGCCTCCTACGCGCCTTGGCCATTTCTGCCATTTTTTCAGTTCGTACGTGTGCCGAGGAGATTGTCATCCCGTTCTGCGTTCGCATCGACGGCATGGTAGTGCCGACTCCAAATACTCGACGAGTGTACCACGATGCCGCACTTAAAAGAATAGTTATTACATGTGCAGAGAGACGGACGGAAATCGGGCTGCATCGCGGTCGTTCGGATATAGTTTGGAGTTCCCGAAACGTGCGTGTGAGACTGGCGCAAACAGAAGCAGAACATTTTTTACAGCAAAGCTTCACGAAAAGGTCTCAGTGGACCAAAGCAGGGCCGGTTTCCCGAAATCGAAGAGTGTTGACAGCGACAAGGAGTTGTTCGACAGCGACGAGGACTGATCCATTACGCGACTCGTATCGCCGCCGTAGTGGTGACAGTTTTAGCGGCAAGGCCCGCTTTTTGACTGTGTTTTACTTTTTTGAAACTTCGGTTCTTTAAAACCCAAATACTTATTCTTCTGAAGGTGCGAAGTTTGACTCCTGCGGACTTTTTTTGTTCTTTTCTCTCACGAAAAATGGGTGCGCGTTACAATCGATGTATTACTTTTTTTTTGGTCGCGTAAAACGGGTGCGCATTATAATCGAGGGCGCGGTAGAATCGAGTAAATACGGTATTATTTTGAAACAACTCGGAAGTTTTAAGGGAGTAAAGCACAAGTCTAACCAGCATCACAGTGATTTAGAAAGAAAAAAAATGCAAATATTGATTACAGAACAATGTGCCGCTTGGGGCACGGAGCTGAATGGACAGATTACCGGGATTTCTTATCTACTGTGACAGCAACTGTTTCAACAGGCTTGGGTGTGCATGATAAGTCAAAACCTTTTCAAAACAGCTTGTAACCCAGCTCGCATCCTTGGCAGCTTTCCATGTCATCTCAAATATAACTGGCAGATCATCTAGATTTCTTTATTGGGTGATAATGCAATTAATTCGCCACCTAAGCAATGATGCTGCAATTTTGTTGAAGTCCCAAGAGATTATACATGGGAGTACCATGGCAAATTACCAGCACCCTCAAGTAATGTTACGACAGTAACAAGATCTCATGGAAGAGGCACGTTTAATTGTCTGATTAAGAAAGTTTGCTCCACTTTAACAACTGTTTAATGAGATGCAATGGTGTGATGCCAACAGGAAAAAAAATGCAAGAGGCCAATGCATTGTTCATGGCTATGTGATTTAGAACATTGCAGCTAACACTTATGAATGATTAAAAGAGGAAAGCTACACTTGGGGGCCATGATAGGTTAATCTAAAGCATATTGACTGTAGTCAGAGGCTTTTAATAAGCACTTACACCTAAATAGATGGATTTTGTGCCAAGAATGAATCCTGTAAAATTGAGGTCAGTTGCCATTTCACCCAAGCTGGTTTAATCAACTGCAGTGCCAAAAGACCCTCACTAAATTTTTGCTCACTAAAACTATCATTCGAGGCAACCCTTCAACATCAAGGAAGCCTTCATTCTAGAAAAATTTGATCTCTTTCAAAAAGCGAAAACCGCAAGAAGTGTTGCACCTGCTGAATGACGCCACACTATAGCCTTCGTGACATTTTTCCTCAAAGTTCACAAAAAAAAAAAGCTGGCATTAAACACACAAGAGCGCAGAAAGCTTCCCCTTCGAAATCTGGTGGGTTCTTCACTGTACAACACGAGAGGATTGCTGGGAAATGCACTGCAGCAAAACATATTGCACAATCACAATGAACATCGCACAGAATTTAAACTATGCCAAAGACGGAAAACACTTTACAGAGAAGTTTCATGAGCTTCATGCCTGTACATAATTCTTGAGAAATTGAAAAAAAAGGGGAGGAAGAGAAGTTCTGTACAAGAACAACAAGTCGCAATAGCTTGTGACATTACAAACAGAGCTTCCAATAAAAAAAGAACGAACTCTGCAAAACGGAAAAAGAAAAGGACACAGGCTGTGCTTCTATTTGGCACAACTAAAGACAGACACCCTTTTACAGGGCAAGCCACGAGAGTGACTGCCATGTTTCACTTGTTCTTTGCCCAAACGTAAAAACCTATGCAACATTTCGCGCATTTCAAACAAACTTTGTCTGCTGCAGTGTACAGCCTCGAAGATGCTTCGGCAACAACTGGGCTTGCCTCCAGAAATGCAAAATGGTGCAGCACGGCAGATTGGTAAATGGTGCAGGCTCCTGAACAAGGAACGGTGAACAAAAGCCACTTTTTGCACCTACTCGCACGCGCTTGAAATGAGCTCACCAGGGTGGTTAATGGGGGTGAATGACTATGACAATGAGCCGACACGAGCCCTCGAAGCGATCTTTTCCTTCCCTTCGTGCTCCCGAAAGGTCCTTGTCCCTGAATAGCTACAATAGTAACGAAAAATGCTTCGTGTGTATTCCCCCACTACAGCTCGAGGCTGTTTTCCTTCCGAAAGTCTCCGCTGTCCTGAGAGGCGAGTTTGCAACGGTAAAAAGCACTCCCGCTCATGACTAGAGTGTCAGATATAAAGAAACCACCCCGTACGTTTTTTCCCCTGAGAGGGTTACCAGACTGTCGCAAAGGGCGGACGATATATGACAAGTGTAAAAACCAGAGAGAGAGAGAGAGAGAAACACTGGTGATAATCGAACAAGGCAAGTTACAGGCCCGCCCAAGACATCCCGACGGCTGTGGCCGCATAACGAGAAACACCTTCACACAGAGCAGCCGCAAGATCTGCAAGCTGCCAGCAGCGGCACTGTATCAGCGTTCGAAACTGGAGGTGTTCCTAAAGGCCCTCACGTGAGTCACACCGAGCAATCCACCCCCTCGGGCTTGACGCCGGGCACAAAGCTGACCGCAGAAGTCCTCGAATTGACGGTGTCGGCCGTATTGGGCAGCACAACGTACGGTGACGACGTTGGCGGAGGTAGTGCACTGTTGTCCTCATCTGTCTCGCCATCTCTGGGTGCAGGACGCGCCCAGTCAAAAGCGGCCACGTGTGTCACGTAAGGGGTCACACCTCTTGTTTCACTCGGAGACGCGCAGGGCAGGCGCGTGTAGCCGTTGGACGCGATCTGTGGCTCGCTTGTCAGGTCTAGTGGGGGCGGCTTTGTTGCTGGCTCAACAGATACAGGTGTCTGTCCCGATGTGCTCTGCGGTGACTGACGAGCTTCCACGAGTTCGTCGACACCGGGCCCAGAGGCACTTGAAAACGAAAAGTCCTCGAGCGAAGCGTTGTTACTGTTGTCGTCGCCAACGATGGCCATGTCATCCGAAGAGGAGTCCGCGTCGCAGAAGTTGTCGTCACGGGGACCGGGTTCTCCGGCAGGCACCGTTGTAGCCGGGAGGGCAGCGTGGTGTACACCGACTACGGCCTGAAGTGGCACGTAGGCAGGCACGCCTGGCCTGGTCAGTGGCTTTGGAGGCTGGATGCCAAACTTGGAGTAGGCTGGCCCCGACTGTGGCTCCGTCGCAGGTGGCTGGGTCTTCATGGCCTGCCCAACCGTCACGTATGCGCTGGGCTGTGGAAACAACGACCCGGGCCCGCTCTTCAGGTGTGGCAGTACCCTGGGTTGTTCCAGTGCCAGCCCAACAGTGATGTCCGCGCTCGGAAACGCGTGTGCCGGCAAGCCATTCACACCTGGCTGTTGCCGGAGTGCAAGCTGGGAGTAGGGAAGTGCTGGGGGCCCTTCTTGCCTCCTGGTGCCCGGAGACGGTCTGCACATGGTGTGAGGTGCCGTGGATACGTCCTCGCTGCTTCTTGCCAAACCAAACTTGCTGTATGGAGGGAGAGGCTCGACGGGTTCTGGAACGTTCTCGGATCCCTCGAACAGCGACGGCTCGCTTGTAGCCAGGGCCTGACTCTGAAGCAGCGGTGCCTGCACATCTGGGGTCGCCACAAGTTTGCTGTACGATGGTTGCGACGAGTCCGACGAGGGAATCACGATGGGAGGCGTCACTTCGGTGTCGAGCCCGGAGTCCTGACTCTCGCGGACTCTGTCTTCATCGAGCTTGGGAAGGTTGGGCCGGCAACGAGCAAGTGGAGTGTGGTTTCCGGCCAGGAGTAGACAATCGGGAGAAGGGGGCGCTGCGGGGTCGCTCTCAGCACCGGAGTCGCACGACGAGGTGGCGCCCGTGCGTGCCGTGCTGGCGGACACGACGCTGTCCTGGCCGTTAGTGCTGCCACCGCTGCTGTCACCACTGGGGTTGCGGCCAAAGGTGTCTGCACGCCGAGTCTTCTTGTACAGCAACTGAAATAGACGACAGTGCTTTGGTAAAGGATGCGTGTATGAACTCCTGTGCTGGGTATTCCAAAACCCCCACTATGCGTATTACCAGAAGTGATTGCCGAGCTATTCCGTTGCGATTGCATGACTTGTTTTAGGCCTTTCGCCACCACTGGCCTACTGCCATTGGTAGAAATTTCTGGGCCACGCCTTTTGACCAATGGCAGGGGGCTAATGGTGGCGAAAGGCCTAAAGGAAGTCATACAATCGCAATGTAATCACTCCGCAATAGCACCCCAGATCTCCCAAGCCCTGCAAAAAGCTACAGGAAACAATTCCACAGCTGCTCGATCTCCTGAACTTGGCAGCTCCGAATACCGTATTTACCCGCATAATTTGCGCCCTCGCATAATTTGCGCACCCCTAATATTTAGCTGGCTTTGCTAAAAAAGAAATATTTACTCGCATATCTTGCGCTCCCCGCCCCGCTCGAGCCAGCTCGCCGGCGCGCGCGCACTGGGAAACTTTGGACGGCCGCGCGGCCCTCACCGAGCAGGCGAGCGCAGTCATACACAAGACAGGCTGCGAGTGCGAAGTCCCTTCTTCCGATTACTTCGTTCTATTCTCCGGAAACCGCCGAGACCGTACCAACCATGTACCAACCGTACCCGAACACCTAAACCTGTTCACCGGTTGTCGGAACTATTCGAGCGTTCTCCCGCCGTGAGAATGCATGCACGCGACACGGCACGGACTACTTTCTGCATCGGAGGCGTGCGAGGGCTGGCGAGGGCCAGTCGCGCCAACATTTTCCTGCGCTGACCCTCCTCCTCTGCGTCCGCGCTCCGCGCTGCGACGCAGCCTTCGTTGATTTCGGAAGTTTAGGCAGTTTAGGTTTCGCGATCAGTCAGTTGCGTTTTCACTGTTCTCTTGCGCTGGGCTACAATAACTATTCGGCAAAATTCAAGCTAAGGAAACGGGAACCGTGCCGCAGAAGGGTTCGCTTTTTAATACAAGACCGGGAAGGAGACCGTTCCGAGGACCGAAGCATGGAAAGCTTCCTGCCGTTGAAAAATACCTTTTCAAATGTGCGCGAGAGCTTAGGCCCACCGGTATCGCCGTGCCGTGGCACCTCGTCACTCCCAGCATTGTCGCGAAGAGCTTCAAGACGCCTCAACGCACTCGACGGAACCAAGGACGACGCGCTTTGGGAAAGCGGTGACAGCGGCCGCGGCGATGATTCTCAGTCGGACTTCTCAACCAGTGATTCTGACTAGACCGTGCATGACCGAATCTGGCTGGTTAAAGTACGTGCTAATTCTGTTAAAAACCGTTCGTTTGCGCTATAATTTATTTTCTTCTTTAATGTATTATATCGCGCGTGTTAGGACTATATATTGTGCGTTATTTCAGATGTGCTCGCGAAATCTCCGCGTAATTTGCGCACCCCCTTTTCGGAGCTCCAAATTCGCGAAAAAAAGTGCGCAAATTATGCGAGTAAATACTGTAGACATTATCCATGAATCTTGCCACTTGCTGAGTGACTTTGAGACTTTCGTCAACAACTGTGGCTTGTATCGTGCAAACCGCAACAACACAGCACGCAGTAATTAGAGAATAACTTGTCATAATTAGCCCACACCTCCTGCCATGATTACTACGAACCACTATGATAACACAATCAATGCTAAATAAGAATCGGGAACACAATAAAATAGGGACACATTAAACAGAAAAGACTTGAACTAGAGTGCAAATTACAAGCATTAAAATATGCTACATTTAAGAAATTTCCATATATATAGTCCATGTAAGCCTGTATAATACACTTTTAAACTTAAGAAAAAATAGTAATCAGGGTGCAGGTAATTTCTACACTGAACCTTGAAGTGCGGCTTCGTGGCAGTGTAGATATCCCCTGATTAGACATTTTCACTACACAGAGGCCCCACACCGCAGTGGTATTAAGTTTTTAGGCGGCTTACACGCGGGAAAATGCGTCCATTCATTTGTTTCAAATATAGAGCTGTGCGAATAGCAAAATTTCGGGTACGAAGCGAATATTTTTCGAATATTTCTCGAATATTTCTAGAAAGTTTTTCGAATACTTCGAAGCGAAATTGCAGAAAGACAAAAAAGAGGCTTCCTAAGCATATTTTTATGAGACAGCGACATGAAAGTGTTTCTTTTCGCTAGGCTGATGAAGCACTGGCAAGGTGGTGTTTCATAGTTGTCTTATCAAGAATGAGGTAACGTAGAGGTCGAGTTTTATTTATGTGCATGATTTGGTGCAACCAAAGTGTTGCCGACAAAAGTTTACACGTGAAAGGCAAAGATGCCATTTCCTCAGCCTCTCCTCCTCTTTCGACTTCTGTGGAAGCCCAACTGATGTGGTGGACAAGGGTGCGCTCCGTTCAAGTCCGGAGTTCCAAATCTGCCTCGTAGACGTCGATATATAAGAACATCTGAAATTTTGGATGCTAAAAAGCTTCGGCTTCCGATTTTTAGGACTTCCTGCCTAAATTTTAGGACCAAAACAGCATTAATTGAGCCCCCACCTCTGCCACATCTTTCATCTCCATGTTGGAACCAGCGTTTTCTTGAGTTAATACATGTGCGACATTAGCAGAGCTTGAAAGGCAGCTTCGCCGCAATACCGCAATAATAGTTTGTTGATTTACAAACTTAAATCACTAGGAATTAACTCCAAAGTCGTCTCATGGATTGAAGCCTACCTCTGTTACCGTTCCCAGTTCGTTTATGTAAATAATGCAAAATCAGACCATCTTGCCGTTTTTTCAGGGGTCCCACAAGGATCAGTTTTGGGGCCAACTCTATTTTTAGTGTACATAAATGACATCTACTCATGTATGGAACCCGGGGTAAAAATAAGGCTCTTCGCAGATGACTGCGTCATTTACACATCTGCTAGGACAGTCGATGATCAGATAAAACTTAATAAGTGTTTAGAAAATATCAGCACTTGGTGCAAAAAATGGGGCATGCAAATTAACACAAAGAAAACCATGTACATGACAATCACTCGTAAAAAAGAACCTTTACACTTCACATACACACTAATGAACGATCGCGTGGAACGAGTTGACTCGGTTAAGTATCTAGGTATTACGATAACAAAATCGCTCAAGTGGGACATACACATTAGTAATGTTTGCGCTAAAGCGTTTAAACAACTTGCATTTTTAAGAAGAAAACTAGCAACGGCTTCCCCCTCGGTGAAATTAACCGCTTATAAAACTCTGGTCAGGCCTATATTGGAATACGGCAGCATAGTATGGAACCCGTATCAAAAATACTTGTGCCTCGCGTTAGAAAAGATTCAGAACCGGGCCATCAGGTTTATATACACAAAGTATTCCAGACATGACAGCGTCACCGCGCTTCGCATCGAATCTGCTATACCTACGCTCGCTTGTCGGAGGAAGATAGCGTGTTTGAAATTTCTTTATTTGATTTATCACGACCTGACAAAGTTAACCAAGTCCGACTACTTGGGGCCACCCGGACGTCATTCTAGTAGAACCAACCATGTCAAATGTATTAGGCCAATTATTTCCCGTTGTAACACATTGAAATGCTCTTTTTTTCCCTCAACAATAGAACTATGGAATTCACTTCCAACTGATATTGTTTGTTCGCAATCTGTGGCTGCTTTTGTATCGGCACTCGAGTTGCACCTTGAGTCGTTATCGCAACCATGACTACGATGTGTAGCATGTTATCAAACCTACCGCATACTCAGTATCTACGCGTATACTGTCCTTGTACTGTAGCTGCAGCTTTTCCTTTTCTTTTTTTTATGCTCAATTTTTTGCACATGGTGTTGAGTGTTTACGATGACATGTTATTGAGTGTATACGCGTGCGCGAATATGGCTCACTGCGTCGCTTATGTCATTTTTGTATAACGTGGCTTTTAATTAGGTGCCCAATGTGGATGCTGACTTCTTTTATTTTTTATTTTATTTTTATTATTTTATTTTTATTATTTTTTGACAGAGCTTGTCTATTGTATTTAGTTGTTCCTGTGTCGTTCTTGATCTCATCTGTCTTCTTTAAATGGATACTTTGGCAGTACTTTTTTGTATGCCCACTCCTGTATGAGCCTTCGGCTTACAGTATTAATAAATAAATAAATAAAATAAATACCGGGGTTTGATGAGGTGAAGCGTATTGAAAATTGAGAGACCACTTCCAATCAGACGACTGTCTCTTGGCAAAGTTCCACCGTAACGGAGCTTGAAAGGCAGCTTTGCCGCAGTACGAGAGTGTAATGATGTGAAGCATATTGAAAATCTGAAGGGGTCACTTTAAATCTGACGTTGACTGTATTTGTTTTTGGCAAGTTCGAATAGTTCGAATTGTAAAATTCCAGTGCGAATCAAATCGAACAGCAAACACTATTCGAAATTTCGAATATTCGCACACCCCCTATTTAAATACTTTGAAATTTCAAAAATATTAAATATGCAGCGAAGCGCATTCTACTACAGTAGACTCCTGTTAAACGAAAGCTGAAGGGACCAGGAAAATATGTTTCATTTAACAGGAGTTTCGTTTACTGAGAGATGAAAAGGGGTGCAGAATTCAAGCAAAAAACCAATCATGTTAGAGGCAGTTGTTCCATTTAAGCAGCAATTTCATTTAAGAGAGTTTCGTTTATTGAGAGTCTACTGTACATCATTTGAAGCGTTCAATCATTAGGCCTACTGCCTACCTCTTCAGTCGAAGAGCTGCTGCCCTGAGAACGCCCCGAGTCGTGGCGTTTCTTAGGACCAGCGCTGTCAGCGGCAGAAAAGCAGCCCATCCGGCCGTAGGCGATGTGCGGACTCCGGTTGGTTTCACTTGCCTTCCCGGCAGAACCATTCTTGCTGTTCTTGTAGCTCTGCATCTGATTCTGCAATGCGTACAGATGTGAAATGAATGTACAATTGAATTCTGAAGTAACAAATAGTCTCACACTCTCGATGTACCTCTACATATTGCGTAGTTAGGCAGAGTAAAGCTTTTATAATAGGAATTGAAACATGCATTTGTGACGTGTTCTTTGATTAGAACATTTGTCTCCAGTTTAAAAATATAGGTTTATTAGAAACAAATCTATTCGTACTAAGTAAACTCTCAGTAAACAAAAATCTCTTGAATGGAATTTCCGCTTTAAAGGGGTCATGAACCACTTTTCCAAGTAATGATCTAATGACCTCAGTATCGGAGTTTACTGCCTCCAGAATCGATTGCCGCAAAAATTTCTCGAATCCGTCAAGAATCAGCGGAGTTACGGGGATTTGGCGCACGCTCCCAGTGCTTTCCCTCTTTTCTCGTGGCGACGAGCGCACTCGGAAGCTAGACAGGGAGGGATGGCACTGGGGGAAAGAAGTTATGTCAGCGCACGTCATGAAACGCGATCGCTCTCCCGCTGTGATTCGCTTGCGCGAGTGCGGCTACCGTGTACTGAGGAGTGCGGCACCGGGAAGTGGCGGCACCCCACGGCAAGAAGCGCATCTGATCCGAACGCCGCTCTCGATTTACGCCGGCTATCGGCCAATAAGCATGCTATGTCTCTTGCGACGTAAACTGACAGATCCGCGACGTAAACTGACAGACGCCCCGCCCACCGATGAGAGTGAGAACCGCACCTCTGTTTGAAAAGAGGGCGCATGGGGAAACAGCAACTTCGCGCTCCGCTTGTGGCCTTTACGCGGCGCGCACGACTGTAGTATTTGGCAGAGCAGTTCATAGCCGTGTCAGCTTTCCGCAGGATGTGTTTTTTCAACAAGCCCAAGGGGTGCTTCATGACCCCTTTAATGGAACAACTGCCTCTAATATGATTCGTTCCGTACTTCCTCTCTCTACCCGTGTTCATATCTCAGCAAATTAAACTCCTGTTAAATTTGCGATATTTTTCTGGTCCCTTCTGGTCCAGTTTAACGGGAGTCTACTGTATCTTCTACGGTTTCACAGTGCTGCTGAGAATGATGTTCTTCACATGCGAGATGGTATAGTAAATACTTCCTCCGGTCTACAGTATACTTGAGCACAGCACCACTGCAGCACACCCAGATCAGAGAGCACGATCAATGCTCAAGAAAAACGTATGTGACAAGAAAGTACCACAAAGTTGTATACATGGCATAAATAATGGATTAATGTGACAAAAAGTACTACAAAGCTGTGTTCATGGCATAAATAATGGATTAATTGTACCAGTGGCCATTGCCCAAGCCTAATATATGCAATGTCCGATTCATTATGTGTTAGCTTACATGAGTGAGTGGATGTCATGTGTTTGATATAGAAGGACTAGCCCAAAAAAGATGTACCGTATTTACTCGCATAATTTGCGCACTTTTTTTTCGCGAATTTGGAGCTCCGAAAAGGGGGTGCGCAAATTACGCGGAGATTTCGCAAGCACATCTGAAATAACGCACAATATATAGTCCTAACACGCGCGATATAATACATTAAAGAAGAAAATAAATTATTGCGCAAACGAACGGTTTTTAACAGAATTAGCACGTGCATTAACCAGCCAGATTCGGTCATGCACGGTCTAGTCAGAATCACTGGTTGAGAAGTCCGACTGAGAATCATCGCCGCGGCCGCTGTCGCCGCTTTCCCAAAGCGCGTCGTCCTTGGTTCCGTCGAGTGCGTTGAGGCGTCTTCTTGAAGCTCTTCGCGACAATGCTGGGAGTGACGAGGTGCCACGGCACGGCGATACCGGTGGGCCTAAGCTCTCGCACATATTTGAAAAGGTATTTTTCAACGGCAGGAAACTTTCCATGCTTCGGTCCTCGGAACGGTCTCCTTCCCGGTCTTGTATTAAAAAGCGAACTCTTCTGCGGCACGGTTCCCGTTTCCTTAGCTTGAATTTTGCCGAATACACTCAAACCTCATTAAAACAAAGTCGCATCTGCCACGAAAATAACTTCGTTATATCCGAAAATTCGTTATAAACGTTTATTTGTAACACTGTAGCTATGAGAAGACTATTCTTCATTTACTTCGTCATAACCGACAATTCGTTATATCCGTGTTCTTTATAACGAGGTTTGAGTGTAGTTATTGTAGCCCAGCGCAAGAGAACAGTGAAAACGCAACTGGCTGATCGCGAAACCTAAACTGCCTAAACTTCCGAAATCAATGACGGCTGCGTCGCAGCGCGGACGCAGAGGAGGAGGGTCAGCGCGGGAAAATGTTGGCGCGACTGGCCCTCGCACGCCTCCGATGCAGAAAGTAGTCCGTGCCGTGTCGCGTGCATGCATTCTCACGGCCGGAGAACGCTCGAATAGTTCCGACAACCGGTGAACAGGTTGATACGGTCTCGGTGGTTTCCGGAGAATAGAACGAAGTAATCGGAAGAAGAGACTTCGCACTCGCAGCCTGTCTTGTGTATGACTGCGCTCGCCTGCTCGGTGAGGGCCGCGGGGCGCGGCCGTCCAAAGTTTCCCAGTGCGCGCGCGGCGGCGAGTTGGCTCGAGCGGGGCGGGGAGCGCAAAATATGCGAGTATATTTTTTTTTTAGCAAAGCTGGCTAAATATTAGGGGTGCGCAAATTATGCGAGGGCGCAAATTATGCGGGTAAATACGGTATGTGGAAATTAAAGCGTGGTTTATGCATGGTAGCATTTTGCGCTGTAACTTATGAATGTCGCACCAGTGACGAAAATGATTTTTCTCCGAAAACGTGTTTTTATTATTGCCCGTTTTTTCTCAATTTGCCAGTAGCTTCAGAGCCATCCACTAGTAACAATCGATCAGCAATGTATTTTCGATGGCTTCACACAGTTATACCTCATGTTCATGATGAGAATCTTATCGTTTCGCGCGAGACTTCGTAAAATTCCCGTGACGACACGTCAGAAATGGGAAATACTGTAAACTCACTGCTTCTGAAGAATCCAAGCCATCAGGAAGCTGAATCTTGATCTCTTTGATAAGGTCCACTTTCTTCTTGAACCTACAGAAAGAAGATAGAAGAGCAGAGAATCAGTGCCAATGCTTTGTGTTTAGCCACGCAGGCCAACCTGAAACATCTGCAGTACCATTTCTTTGTTGTTCTGTAAAAAATTTTCTTTGTCTCCCATTGCAGTTCCCTGTCCCACATTCACCTAAAAATGTGTGCACGGCTGATGAGATGAAAGGCTGGCATTTAATAATGCAACAATTCTGCTGCAATTCTGTTCCTTATTGTCTTTGTCCAATGTGAGGACTTGTCCTCCATTATTTGTGGCTACGACAAGAAGTCCCTTCGTCAAAACAATGGCTCCCAGTTGTGCCCCAATGCTGATGACATTTATTTATTTATTTATTTATTATGAATACCCTCAAGTGCGGTAGATTTATAAAGGGGAGGGGGTTACAAGTGAATAGCAATTCAAATACAGAAAGAGTCACATAAAGGTGGCAATGTCATACAATGTTTAAATACAAGAACATGAAGAAACATTAGTTACGGAAATTGTTATACAAACAGCTATACAAACAAAAAGATAGCACAGCACTAAACAACAGGTAATCAGTGGTGGAACAGTGTTATGGAATTATTCTGTGCAACTATTTATACATTCTATTGTAACACCTTTAGATGCAGCAAACACAAGCAGGACTGTTCTTTTTTTTTAGATCAGAGTGACTTTTCTTGCGACGTATTGCTGCATACCCCTCTTGCATTCATTAACACTGCTAAATATTTCAGTTACCATGTATGAATATTGAGGGGCCAACTGATCCAAACAAGGCAAGGTATTCACACGAAGAAAGACTGGAAGTGATTGACACTTTGCAGCATTTAACAACACTTAACATATAGGCTTACTTTTGTAGGATAAACACTGGCCTTGTGAACACAGGGAGCTTAATTAAATTAAGAGTTTTAAAGTTGTTCAATTCTAACTGCCCCAATGCACAAATTAGTGAATGCAAACTTTTTTGTCTGTCTGTGCCTTGAAATATCTGCCGCCTTTGTTGCTTCTGGATGAACATTTGTGTTTTATGTCACTAACAGCCGAGAATAAAGCCGATTGCCCGCCCAGAAAATGGCCAAACTAGCCAAACCACGCAACCAACGATCACATGCTGACTGAGGAAGAAAAAAAAAAAAACTAATTTGAGACTCTCTGGCCTTGGTCTCTTGCATACCCAATGCTTTTTAATGTGACTTTCGCTACAGTACACCAGTGCCATGTGGGAAAGCATCTTAAGAATGGGAACGGGTTATGAGCTGCCATGGGATCAATGTGTTTGATTGGGCAGGTTGGTGCTGCATGGTAGACGAAGAATAAAAACAGCACTAAACACGGGACGAGAAGAGGACACATACACAGCGCCGATACTCAGCGCCGTGTATGCATCGTGTCCTCTTTTCGTTCCATGTTTAGCGCTGTTTTTATTCTTCGTCTACCTGCCACAGGACAACACATTTTGACCCGTCATTATGCAGGAGTGCACGCTTTGTACAATAGCGAGCACCAGTATGATTGTTGACATCTAAAAACTTTACTGGCAATCATGCAGAGCTGGCTTTGATGCTGCTGCTGCACTGAGAAACAATAAACAGCACGTTATGAGAACTTCTGATAATAAAAAAAAAAAATCCTGAGGCCCCCTCGAGCTTGAATTATCGAGAGTACAAACATAAAAAGGTGTACTAAGAGGTTACGGAGTTAGTGGGTGTCCAAAGCTACCCAGGGGTGCCGTATTTATAGATGCACGTTGTTTTCTGCCACGGGCTTCCCTTCATCAATACTGCTGCTAACAGACTAAACTCAGTAAAGTGAACCAGGCTGCATATCTTACCATCGTGCAAACACGTAGATCGAGAAGACGAGGGCGGTCAGGCCGATGGTTCCACCCACGGCACATCCAATCACGAGAGCGACGTCTGTCCCTGCAGTGGTGGATGAGAACGGTCAATCATGGCCACGAGCGACACACCGTCACCGACAAAAGCAACCTTGCTGCAACTATATAAACCAACACAGTGTACTAACAAATGTCATCAGAAAGCTCGAAGCCTTTCAGAACCACTCGACATGCTTCACGCAGTGTAACTGCCGTGAAAGCAATCCTTCATCTCCCCTCACTTGACCACTCATATCGCTTCAGGGGAAAATATTATTCCAGGACTTTAAAAGGGCACTGAAAACATATTTTTCAATTCCAAGAAGTTTTGAAGGACTTGTACGCACCCAGTTCAGTCCTGGCACACTGCGCCGGACTGTCCTCAGTTAGCTTCCCACTGGAAGAGGCCCTTATTACGGCCCGGTAAACTGCGTTGGCAGACAGCCCTCCCAGCTCTGCCTCTTCGTCATCCCGATCCGTAATGTTGTAAACCTTGCAGGTCTTGGGATCGTACTTGCTGTACATACATCCTGAAGATGAAAGAAAAACAAACACACAAATTATTGAAACCTATGTCGATCTAAAACAAAGGCAAAAAAAAAAAGAAACAGTATGGTGCATGAAAGCTTTTAGCACTATCTGTTGAAGGGGCCCTGCAACACTTTTTCAGCATGGTCAGTAAAACTCTGCCGATCGGTAGTCGAGGCTCCTGAGAACAAGCGAGCCTAACGTTATAGTGCAGCACACAGCCTAGAATTTACAATTAATTTTCGATGTCAGCTAAAAATCATTCCCTCTTCCTTCTAGAAATGATGTCATATACCCAAATTCATGGCCGCTGGCTGATTGCGAGCTGCACAGTTACTGAGGCTGCCGCATGCACGCGTGCGCTCGCGATCACACTGAAAGTAAGCCGCGCGTTCAAAGAAAATAAAAAAAAGGGCTCAAGGTCACAATGTGCGCGATGTAACTTCTTTCCCCCATGCCACCCCTCCCTGCTGCTTAGCTTCCAGCGCGCTCGTCGGGACGAGAGAAGAGAGGAAGCAATTACAGCGTGCGACAAATCTCAGTAACTCCGCTCATACTTGACAGAGTCTAAAATTTTTTCGGCGGTCAATTCGTGAGGCAAATAAAGCTCCTTTAATGAAGCTATTCGATGTTTACTTGGACAAGTGTCGCAGGGCCCCTTTGACATGTACCAAGTGGTTGGCTTCGAAGTTGACTTCATTCAATCGGCATTTCTGAACCACACGACTACACTCAAACGTGATTATAAAAAAGTCACATCCGACATGAAAATAAGTTCATTACAATCGATAATTTGTTATATTGATGTTTGAGTGTACTGCCATTATAAGCAAATAGAGCGGTTGCTCGGAGACTGAGAGTTGGAATGTGCTAACGGAATTCTTTAAAAAGTACAATTGCGCCCTTTTATAAGAGACATGCACCGCGAAGCAGTTCTTGTCACTTTATACGAGGTGTCTCTTATAAGCAGAGTACCTGTTTCTCATTTTCTGATCAACCCTTATTGCGATATAGGCACACTGGTGTCTCTTGTCTGTTACATCGGTGTCCCTTATAAAGGAGTTTAACTGTAATACAAGTGAAGATGAAGCAAAGAGTTTGGATAACAGCAAATCAAAGAAAACATTTTCGTATAAGAAGGAATATTGTGTATGCTTCTATCAGACTTCTCGTGAATGGATGACGGTGAAACTTGGAATGCAGACTAGTCATAGAAAATACAAATAAGGCGCGAACTCCTTTTCCCTGTGCAAAATCAACAACCTCTGAAGGAACTACACGTTACATTTGAAACTTCGCTTCAAGAATCATGCAACATTCCCTCGTATTATGTCCTTGGACATGAAGTATTAGATACGGAAAGGATTAGGAAGGAAGGTGCTTTCTCAAAGAAAAACTAAAGCGGCCAAGCAACGTATGTGCTGAATATTCAAGGAACAGTTAGCGGCAGGTGAACAATTGGTAAAAACGAGCTGCCTCCAAAAAAAAAAAAGTGCTCGGGACTTTCTATCATAATAATCTATCTTTCTGCAATTCAACATCCCTGATTTTGAAGGTTTCAACTATCCACGCAGCTGTAAAGGCTTTACCCAATTCTTGTTTTCTTTCTTGTCCATTGAAGCCTTAGTTAAGTTAGGTGAGGTTAGGTGACAGTGGTACCTGTTGCCTGTTCTACTTTTATTCTGACAGCATTTATCATATGCTAGCATTGCGAAAGCCAGTGCTCTTGGTTGATGAGTGAAATGTGTTTATCCTTGCCTCTGCACGTGGGACAACACATCTGTGAGCTTAATCAGTAATGGAATGCTTACTGCAATAATAGGCCAACAAAGGCATGAAAACTAATCTGTGTACTTGTCTAACACATTGCCATTACTATCAACACTTTGCCTTTCTGATGGAACTCTGACACTCGCGTCTTACTACCATGTTTAGTTAGGACTAAGTTGTCAGGAGAGTCATGTGTACTCTCCTCGTTTTCAATTGGCCTTGCTAACTACAATAAATCGTAGTGCTCAGACACACACATGAACGTAAAAAGAGCCGACATACAATTCAGGCACGAAGCAGCAGACAATCCCTTTCTAACCGCTACGACAATGGGCAAAATGAAAGCAACTCAAGGATTTAGGGTTGACTCTCCTTAAACAGAACCTGAAGGGACCAGGAAAATATGTTCCATTCAAAAGGAGTTCCGTTTACTCAGCGATGAAAAGGGGTGCAGAATCCCAGTACGAAAGCAATCACATTACAGGCAGTTGTTTCATTTAAAGCAGCAATTCCATCTAAGAGATTTTGGTCTACTGAGAATCTAGTGCACTGTTAAAGTATCGAGCTCTCGCCCTCGGCTCGTGACGAGCGCCTACAAAGGGGGCTCACCGTTAGTGTCGTGCAGTGCCTGCTTTTGGTACTTTGGCAACACCTCGCAAGCTTCGATCTGGTAGCCGTTCACGTAGGATTTCAGCGTACTGCACTCGAGTTGCCAGCGCATCAGCAGTGAATGGCCGCCGTTCTTCTCCAGCGTCACTTGCGTGATCTTCTCCAGTTCTGCAGCGAATGTGGAAGGGAAAAACGTTACACCCTCGTTGCGAATAAACAATGCCAGCGTGACAGTGCATTCTTGCGGCGTTATTAAAACAATACCGTATTTACACAGTCGTTGGTCTACCCATTTTATCTAAACTTGAAATTCAAAGTTGGGGGGGTTAACTTACAATCGAAATCAAATTTACAACCACCGGTTACGGCGGGACAAACGAGAAACTGTGGACGCTATGGCATGGTTACATTTCGTTTGCGTTCTGGCTCTACCTGTAACATATAGCATATTTTCTCGCGGATAACCCACACTCTTAGTAACGATTCCGAAAATTTAAAAATGATCTCTGCGTATTGCCGCAGAGCTGGCTTCCCTACAGAGCTGTGAAGCACTGCCGTGAAGCCACCTCCACATGCCACAATTCGAGTTTTTTGTCTTAATTGCAAATTTCTGTATATCCACTGTTTCAACCGGCTGTGCTCTAAACGGACCCCCACAACTCTGATTTTCGAAGTAATCACCTGTTGGAGTGTACATAAGCTCTCCCAAACATTATGTGACTCACCAGATTCTACTTTCATCTTTACCTCTGTTCATATATCACCCACCCGCATTTAATCTCTAGCACGTGCTATCACCTTACTTACCCATTCAATATCTACATGATTAAAGGAAGAGATCCAGACAATGACCAAAATGATGTTATAATCATTTGGGTTGGTGTCCGGATCCCTTATTTTAGCAAGTTTCATCACGACCAAACGAGCTTCTGTCGTACTCATGACTTCAACATCGACATGAATACAATGAATCACAGAAGCATCGAAGCTTCAGCGAGCTAATAAACCCTTTATCGTACGACTATAGTACAGTCGCCTCATCGATAATGAGGAACCCGCGCAAAACCTGCTGGTGCTTTACTCATGTTAACCCGTCATATCTGTGCTGCTTGACTCACCCTTTGACACTGGAAGGACGCACGTCGTCCAGTGACTCTCTGAGGCCTTGTCAACGGTCTGCGCCGCGACCGCAAACTGGTACACGTTGCCTGGGTCGAGGTTGAGCACTATGGAAGACGTGTTGAGCTCAGTCTTGCGCCACTCGATGGATTCGTTGCAGCTGTAAGAGCGCGGCAGCATCCGCGGGCACCAGAACACCGTGTAGCTCATGGGTCCCAGCGGCTCGGAGCTGGTCGCCTGCTCTTCTTCCGTTGACGTTGAAGTTGAGGAGGTCAGGAAGGGCATGCGGGCGGAGGGCGCGCGCCATGAAACCACGTAACTGCCGGAGCCGTGGGCAATGACCTCTATGTCCTGAGGTGCGTTGATAACTGGAAAAGACAACGTCGTTTGGTGTTGCGAGATGCAGTGCGACGTGTTTCCACCAGAACACCTGCCTAGCAGTCACCCACTTCTCAGTAAGCTAGGCTGCCAGGGTTGAAAACTAGTGCGTTGCGTATAACACTGTCACCGAGGTGCAGCGAATGCCGGCAGCAATGATGCAAGGCCGGCACAGCCTGAGAATGTTACCACTACGTTATCATTCACACCAAAGCAAGCCAATCGCTCCATAAATGTGAATAACTAATGGCATCATCATCAAACTGCTCCGGTTCGCCCTGGTGCACTGTTTCGTCCAATCATTGTTGCGCATGGGCACACAGTGTGATTGGTCGAAAACGGCATAAGAAAATAAACAATGTTTACCCGCTTCTTTCTGTTGATTCCCTCTAGAGTAAGCCAGTATTCCGTATCAAAGAGATATTTTATGCTTGCACTGTCGTGTACAATCTGCACTGCTTTTTCTCAATTTACAGTGCGGCAACACGCAATGATGGAAGGTACCTCCAAAAGGATGCAACATCAACGTCCACTTATTCAGGCAGCGTGGAACAGAAGTGGTGAGCAAACCAGCAATTCTTGAGCAGTGATCGTTATTCTCGAAGACAAACATTCAAGCAGTCTTATTGCTGACTAACATAAATGGTAGAATGTTACAAGAGAAGAAACACAAAAAATGAGACTACACTGTACTTAGAAAACGAGGCATGCCGGAGATTCTACCGTATACAGTAGAACCCCGGTGATACGATCACCGATCGTACGAATTTCGGGGTGATACGAATTTTTCTGTGGTCCCGGCCAAGGCCCTTTAGCTTGCAATGTAATGGAGTACGGTTGTTACGAACCGATTTTCAACCCGCGACGTTTGATATGAACGTACGCTACCGTGCAGGTACGAACAGGTGCTGCCCGCACTGTCGCGGAAGATGCGCCAATCGCGCGGCCGCAGGAACCCAAGCGCGGGCAGCGCGCCGCGCCGTCAGTTTGGCCATCAGCGGCGTGTCGTAGCCTCTGAGATTGTGCGCGAGAATCTTGAAAGCCTTAATGCGCGTTTGTGTGCCTTCTTGTACAAATTAGAGATGACGTTGGCGTCGCGTTTTTTTTTTTTTTTTTTTTAAGTGCTGACGAGTGCTGCTGTGCTCGAGGCAGAGTCGTTGTACTGTGTTTGCAAATGCATGCCACGCCGATGCAAGCCATGTCCTCGCAATCAGACATCCCGTTAAAGGTGGACGAGGACCTAAAGAGGACGGTCATGGCGAAGGAGCTAGGCCTCGCAACGTCAACATGCACGGTTGTTGAGGGCGCGCACACCTGCCAACTCTCCAATTTGCACGGGGACTCCCGATTCTTGAGCAAACCTCCTGATTGCGCGGGCACGGCCATAAATATCCCGAAAAACATCCCCAACACCAACGCGATAACAAAAGAATCAAAACAAAGGACAGCGGTTGAAAATTGTCTGACCTTCATATATCGCATGCAAAGCGCTCCTTAAGTCATTTTTGTTGCAGTACTCCGATGTCATGCGAGAAAGCATACTAAAATTAGGAAGGGGCTACTAGCTGTCACGGGCCACATCACACCTGGTTCATCACGCGCACAAGCAACGTATGTTTACGAGTACGAGTATGATCATTCACATCTTCAAACCTTACTAGAATTTCTTCAGAGCGCTTCATGACGTTACGGCCCTGAGAAACAATAAATGAAAACGGATGCCAGCTTTCTTTTGTCGCAGAGTAATTTTGCATGTTTTCTGGTGATACGAATTTCGGAAGATACGAATATTTTTGGCGACCACGCGAGATTCGTATCACCGAGGTTTTACTGTAGGTTCCGAGGTTTTACTACAGGGGGTAGCCAGTCTGGCTTTCAGACATCGGGTCAGTAAGTTAAAGGGACACTGATGTAAAACAATGAATTGGTTAGGTTGATAAATTTTACTCTGAAAACTGTAATGTGGCTAATTTATACATCATAGCTTTAATAATAGAAGAGAAAGTCAAGGTCGAAGTCTCGTTTTTAAATTTCGTGCTGAAATCTCCATGCGTGGCGTCATGGATTTCAAAGTGAATTTTTTCGTATCTCTGCAACAATGGCCCAACGAAATTTCCTGAAACTTGGCGCGTCAAGTCTTTGTCGCTCTCAGAGGACGATGTACTTCATTTTTTCCGATTAGGAATGACGTAGGTCCCAGTAGACGCCGTCAAAATCAATGACATCATTGCGCTTGGTGTGAGAACTTAAGGTGGCAATTTTCTGTCAGCGTATTTTGTCGCTTGCCAAGTGTCTTCTTTTGGTAAGCGTGGTGATTTTGGTATTGTGAAAGAGTAACTTACTAATATGGGAAAAATCGACTTTCTCTTTAGTGTCCCTTTAACATCTTTGGGCTGGTGTTGAACATAACGTATAAAACAACTGCAAATAAAATATACTCACGTTCGTCGTACTTGTCCACCTGGAGGCTGGAGTGAACCTGGGAGAGCCCAATTTCGTTCAGTGACCACAGCTGGAAGTTGTAGCGCAAGTTGCGGTGCAGGCCTTCGAATGTAACGGTGGGCATGTCGACAGTCTTGTTCTCGCACTTGTCCTCAGGTGCATCCTCCTCGCAGCAGGTGATGAGGTACTGGAGTGTGGCCCCGCCCCACTTCTTTTCGAGGAGAGCCTGCATTCGTATTGTGAACCAAACAACGGTCAGGAACTACTCATCCAAACCCGACAAGCAAGTTGGCAGAAAGGACTGCGAAAAACCAGGAAAAAAAAAACATAGAATCACAGGTTCAGGCATACTGCTAATCTACAAGATACTTTCGCACAAAATGTGCCACCGTTGGTCGAGTTCTGTAGGTCAGAATGGCGACGTCTTCAACCACCAAACTACGATGCATTCTTTAATTTTGGCTTTGGCCAATGCTTGCAATATTAGCAAAACTTCAGTTGTTACGCTGTGTGATGTTTATGTATTGTTTGCCGACAAGATAAATACACTTAAACTCCATTACACATGAACAATTCACATCTGGCAAGAAAATAACTTCCATTATATCTGAAAATTAGTTATAAGTGCGTATTCATAGCACTGTATCCATGACAAGACTATTCTTCGTTTACTTTGTTATAAGCGATAATTTGTTATAACAACGAGTGATCATATCGTTGTGTTAAAAAGGTGTTCGACTTTGCTACTCTTTGAATCTCATTAGACCGAGATGCACTTTTGGATTGATGAGAACGGATGCAGCTTCTGCAGGAGTTACACTTCTACATAAAGGAGAGCACGCATTATATGCAATACCGTCGCGTCATTGTCCATTTGAAACACGAGTCAAGAGTTGGCAAAACCGGAGTACCCAGAGACGAAAGCGTCAACGAAGAAAAGAGTCACACTCACCGCAAAGTTAAGCACGATGGTACGCCGGCTCTGATAATTCTGCACCTTGAAGCCGCTTCTCGATATTCGAGGCGGCGCTTCGGGCACGTCCTTCAACGTCGTCTGCGAAAGCACCACATCGTCGGTCCAGAAATATTCCTGCACCGCCTTGGATGCCCTTCCTCGAAGTCGAAAAGTGTACTCAGTGTACGGGTTCAGCTGCTGTATCATGTGTGACGTCTTGTTGAACACCTCCACAGTCTGGCGAAAGAAGCACCACAAGGCAAGAAACACACATCTTAAGAAACAAGACAACTTGAGAACTGAGGCAAGTAAGTGCAAGAGTGGAGACGAAAGTAATGCATTCACTCACACGCAAACTTTCGTGACTCACCAAGGGGGCAAAAAAATGTTCCCATACAGCGCTAAACGTAGTTCAAATCCAGCGCTAATGTCGTTCATGTGTATCAATTGGTGTAGTTCGAAATCCTGCGCTGAATGCAGCTCCAATACTTTGAAAGCTGAGAAAGTGCGTAGCACGAGCACCCAGCGATTCCCATTACGCTGTTGTTAGTTTCCGCCTGTGAATGATCTCTCGCAGGAGTTCATAACACCGGTGCTCCTCCACTGGGAGGAGAAATCGTGAGCTCAGCGAGACGGTGGCCCCCTCTATTGTGCGGCGCAGGAGTCAACCACATGTTTCCATAGCATTTTTAAGTTAATTATTGTGATTACTTCTTCGTTATTTTTGTTATGTTATTTTAGACCTTGTTCGTTCATTTTAACTCAGTTTCGAGCATTGCTAGCCTTGTTTTAGGCCTGTATTGACTACTTGATTACGAGCGTGATCACGCCACGAGATCAATGGACGGACAACAAGCCGGTCCCCTTAAAATGCTGCAAACTCAAAAGATTACAGGGGACAAGCGAGATAGTCCACAGCATTGAGAACACCCAGCAAAACAAAACACAGAACGTTAAGCAATGCATCAACTCAAGCTGGCTAGTAATCCACGATGTTTTTTACGCTTTAGATTTTGCGTCCTTGCACGAGGGGGACACGAACTGCGGAGTGCACAATAGAACCTGAACCAGTTTACAAAAAACTGCAAGCCAGTTTTAGGGTGTTGCGTATACAAAGGTCCTGCATGTTACCTAAAGGCGCAAAATCTGACTCTTCCCGATCTCTCATTCTCGTTTTGATGGCACTGTAGGTAAACTAAATATATGAGGTTTTTATAACCTCGAGAGAAGTCAGAAAATCAATAACGTAAACATAATTGAGTACAGCATGTAAAAGTATGTAGAGAATAACTTTTTATTGATGGATAATCATAACGAAAAGTATTTGCAAGGGCAGAGTGTCTTTTCAATGCGACATAAACAAGAGTTGCACTAAGTCGGATTAACAAAATTACGCGCATACTGTTAAAGAAAACTGTATTCAACTGGCTTCGAAAAGGCTGATGTGCTAGTTTGAAAAATCAAGGACAAGTTTTCTTCGAAATTAAGTTTTAATGCCTGTACTTGCGCTTGCCTATTAAACATACAGCTTCATATTCCTAAATGGTGCTTATGAACGAGAGTAGCTTGCCAGCTAGTGCTGAAGGAAAAACTGCGGTCATTTAATGCGTAAATGGCACATTAAACAAGTAAATGGGCAGAGTGGGGAATGCTGCATTTGTTCTAGGACATGGCTAGTCCTCTGCATTGCGCGCCCCTTTCCAGCTGGCGCAGAAGTACAGAGGTTAACACGGGGCTCTTTGAAGATGATAAACAGTTAGCTGCTTCAACTACTCTTCTTGACGCTACTTTAGTGGAGACAACAACCATTGTTCTGTCACGAGGTGCTTGGACAAAGGGCAATAACGACTAGGGAGCTGAAAAGGAAAAAAAAAAGAAAAAAAAAAGAAAGTAGAAGGCTACAGCTGCAACGGTGGAAAATGAGGAAAACACCCCAGGCCTCTCTCCTAGCACAGAAGGTGTGAGCTCTCTCCGACTAATTATGCGCAGTACTAGGAAGGCCAGGCTTTAACTCGGATTCAAAGATTTATACGGAATCGCAGACTATCACCCACGAAGGACTACGCGCAGGCGTTCCAGGTTTGGCTTCCAACACGTGCGGAGACATTTCGGAGCAGTTGCAAATGACTTGGGATTGGACACGAGAATTTATGGAATGTGGGTGCACATAAACAACTTTTGATTTATGCTGGTTTGTTTAGTTCGGCAACGATTTTGAGTTTGTGGGGAATACCATGTCTCAGGGACTTTCTATTAGTGGGCTGTAGTTTTTGATACTTGCGAGTTGTTTTCATCTCGCAGTGGGTACACTCTTTTCTGCTGCTACCTTCTGAAAATATTTCTGTTACTACGGTTATAAGTCGCACCATAAGAGAGAGAGAAAGGTGAGAGAGGTCATCCAACCTAAATTTTAAGTAATAAGCTAATGATGGGTTACTGAAAAAAAATATATATATGTATATGTAGTAACAGTCAATTACTCTGAGTGTAAGGCACAGATTGTTAGCATCACAATATAACGAGAAAGAAAAATGAAAATGTACCTTCCAGGTGGATTCGTATTGAGACTGGTAGCGGATCTGATAGATGACAAGCAGTTTTGGGTTCTCTTTCTGCTCTATGCTAGCGTTCCAGCTAAGTGTGATGCTCCTCTTGGACACAGCACTACACTTGAACTCAGCCGGCTCGGAAATTTTCACTGCAAGCAATGGAAGGCAGAATAAGAAAACAATACTCCAGACACAATACTTTGGCTATTATCGTCCCATACCATATAAATATCAAGCATCTCTCACTTCTAAAACATTCACGCGGGTTCCCTCTTGAACACATGCAATGGTATTTCTTATCGAAAATGAGGAAAGAGATTATGATAAGAGATAATAGGATGTCACGTTCGACAAGAAAACACCTTTTCGATATTCAATATAAGGATGCATTCATTACCAAGTGAAATCAACGAGACATGTTTTAGGTCAACTTCATTCATCTATGTCCATTAGATTGATTGAGGCTTATGACACATTGATGTGACAGATACATCTTGTACTGTATATAAGAAGGCAAATTAAATATAACTTAGTAATGCAAGCACCTGAATTTTATACAATCAAACCTTGCCAGAAAGTTAGCCCAGCAGAAATTATATCTTCATAATATTTTGAAGTCTTTAAACATGTACACAGTCACATCAGCGAAAGAAGAATGCGTAAATAAAAAATATGTAGCTACATACAATAATTTGTTACAGCCATGCATTCATTAAAACGAGCTTTGACCATCGTACTTTACCAACTACACAATTCAATGAATGAATGAATCAATGAATGAATGAATGAATGAATGAATGAATGAATGAATGAACCAATCAACCAAAGTTTAGCCAGGAAATTCTAGGTCGTCATCAGGACTAAAAGCTTGACTGGGTCCCTGAAGACCCTTACACTGGCAGCACATGACGTTCACAGCACGAATATGCATAACAAATTATAATTTTAACATACGTAAGCGATACTGTAAGAGTTTCGGTAGGGATGACATCCAAGTAATAAACATAGCATAGAGAGAATTACAACAGGATTTGCGTCAATTGTAGTAAAACAGTGTGGCAAAACAGTGAAAAACAGCGCTTGCCCCTGGGAGCAACGTACTCAGAAATCCTCACCTATATTAAGGTGCTCTATAAGGTACGTGAAGTTCCTGACGCCAAGGGCATTTGTTCCGTTCATGACTAGG
Organism: Rhipicephalus sanguineus; assembly: GCF_013339695.2. Classification (NCBI taxonomy): domain Eukaryota; kingdom Metazoa; phylum Arthropoda; class Arachnida; order Ixodida; family Ixodidae; genus Rhipicephalus; species Rhipicephalus sanguineus. Next base: position 23,508,327 of record NC_051184.2, read on the forward strand.
TGAAATAGTGTGGTTTCCTTGCGAAACGGAGTCTTGGATGCCACAGTCCACGAGCACGACGATTCATTTCCAGAGTGGGCCGGCAGCGGGCATGACCGATAAAAGCCCTTGTGTGCCCTGCGTGCGAAATTTGAAAGTGAGCCACGTTAATGAACTCGGCATTCACACCAACGTGTTTTAGACACGGCAGAAACAAGTGATCCCTCACTTTTGCCACCCTTACGACGAGATCTAAGGGTAGCACTTATGAGTGAATTTCACGGAGTTTAGAGAAATACTACCATGAATGTCCACAGCTAAATGCCATATCAAAAGCAGACGGGCATACCTTCGCTTTGCCATAGGGTAGCAGCCTTACCCAACAAACCAATTTGAACATTTAAAGGAAGCAACTCTAACACTTTAAGATTAAGCACATTGAATAATGGTGCTACGTGCTACTGTGTGTGCTTTGCTGAATGCACAAGTACCAACATGGTGCATGTTTTGTATTTCCCGATCAGCAAAGAATACCATGCCAACTAGTTAAAGCTTCAAAAGCAGTAGCAACGAGACAAAGGCTTTTAAGAAGATCACATCACGAACAGTGCATCAAGAATAGTCATGGACCTGGCGTCGAGGTCTGGCATGCGTGCCGAGTTGACAGAGCAGCAATCTCTGGGGAGCAAAACAGCGCACATGACGGCCACCACTCACCGTGTCAATGCAAACATCTCTCCGAGCCTGTAGTCAGTCTTGACACTGTTTGGTGGTGGTTCCCAATAACAGGTCACGTTCTTGTAGTAATAACTGATACATCGGAAATTTTCAACGGGTAGTGGTGGTTCTGCGAAATAAAAAAGAACAAATGTTTCAGCTTCAAGCTGAATCAAACATCTAATTCCTCAAACTTCAAACCCACATCTAATTGTGGGCCTTAATTGCGTGCAGTGGGAATAAACAACAGTTTCCAAGGTCCCACCAATGAACTCAGCCTCTCTAGAAATTAAGGCAGACAACTGAGAGCTCACACCTACAAAAGGCAAGAATGCTCTCTGCGTTTTGCACTGACTGTCAGATTGCTACAATTAAATGAAACTCACATCGCTGTCTGGGAAGAGTAATAATCATAACAATATACAAATGACCTTAAATAGGCAGACACTGGCTGCAACGTCCATGAAGTTACCTGTGTTAGAATACTATAAAAATGATATTGCAACATTGCACCTATGACGAACTCCACAGGGAAGCCATTCATGCTTTCTATTCACTGCAAGCAGGATACTTCGGGTACTTTTCCAGTACCTACAGCATGAGACACACTTATCAAACGCACAACTCATGCAGTTAAACCCCATAAATATACCTGTGTTCGCTACGTTTTCCCGGCATTTACGATCTGAATGGCAGTCCTGTTTGAGACTTGTTTTTAGCAACTGTTAGCAGATGCTACGTTTTCCTGGACCTTGCATTTTTTTTTCTTGGTCCTCTAATAAATGGAATGTGCTACTGCATATAAATACATCAAATTCCGTTGTCTTGCATGCCAAATTGGAGATCTGATCATAAGGTACGCTGTATTAGGGAACTCCCGAGTAATTCTAACCACCTAATTTTCTTCACAATATCCACCTAAATTTAGGCACACAAACAATTTTTGTACATCTCACCCATTGAAATGCAGCTGTCATGGCCAAAGCTGAACCCATGAACTCGCCTACATATCCTTTCCATGACAGTGGATTAGGCCACATACATACCTAGTGACCATGGGTGTTGGCAGGGGGGTGCAAAAGAGGCACTTGGACAAAATCCTGCCAACACTCATGCTATTGACATAAAACGAAAAGCAAATGTAAGAACTGCACAGAAGTTGCTGAATTTCAAGCGTCAGGGCTCCCACAGGGCTCCAAGTTTCTCATTCGTAATGAAGACTTCTAAGTGTTCCGAACAATCGAGTCAAATTATTGTCTGCCCGTAGGAAAGTATACAGATAGATGCACTGTGACGACGTGGGACCCACCTCCAATGGTGACCTGCGTGGCGCAGATGTGGAAAACCTTGTCAGAGGGGACGCGAATGTTGCAGTTGTAGTTGCCCGTGTCCGAATACTCTGAGCGCTCCTTGCGAAATGCCACCCACATGTCGCCCACTGTCAGCAGATCGCTGGGCACCTTGGTGTCGTTGAATTTAATCTCCAGGTGGCTGCCGTTGACCGAGTACTGCTTGTTCGAAATGCTGAACTCTGGAGTCTTGAGGGTGCAGTTGAGCACCAGTGGGTCTCCCACTTTCAAGCTGAAGTCCTTAGGCATGTCTGCATGCAGAAGATACGACTGCTTAGATAGTTAACAAGAGCCATTAATAAGAACCTTAATTGATTACATTTCGCTTTAAGTTGGGGGTTTCGTAATATTTTGCTGTGCCCCTGCAGTTGCGAGTACACGTCATGCTTGCATGAGTCATTCAATGGGTGAATGACATTAGCTATGAATCCAAAACAAGGCAGGAGTTGGGGAAAGATGGAAGCTTGTGCTGGAGCTGACGTTTTGACAAGTGGATTTGTCTTCGTCAAGGCTGCATCGTTCGAGTAGCAGCACAGCCCTTGTCTATGAATTTTTTATCATTAGCTATGGATGTAATTCCCTATTCCCGTGCAGCAGCGACAAAAATGACATTAACACCTAATTACATGCGCTGCAAATGAATTTACACCTGCCGTATGAAAAGGGTATTAGATACAAGTATGGTGTTTTGAGTGTAGGAGGATTAATCAAGTTTTCAGCAGTTGCTGCCAAAACAAAAACACAATTACGAGACACACCGTGGTGAAGGGACTCCTGATTAGTTTTGACTACCCAGGGGTCTTTGATGTGCACCTGAATATAAGTTAATAAGTGTTTTTTGCATCCTGGCCATATTTGAATATGGCCACACACATTAAGCCACCAGGGTAGGAGGATTACTTCCAATTAACTGAATGATTGCATCAGAAACGCTTCCATCACATCACTGGGGTGATGACAACAGGCTGGAAGCCTGATCGACATAATATTAGATAGAGAAACTACTTTCTGTTATGCCGACGTAATACAATAATACACTTTGCCACTTGGCACACAGCAGGGCAGCAGTGTTACATGCTTTTTGGACACAGTGAGACAACGTGGGCAGAACCTACCTCCGGAAATGGGCGAGAACATAGACTTGCAGAGCGATGACTGGGCACCTGGAAACACATACAGCAGGAGCAGAAGCCTGACACCACATGCCAGGCGCCGCCTGTGGCTCCCGCCCATGAGAGGACCGGCGCGCATGTCCCCCTTCGTTGGTTACAGATGGCGCTATAGCAGGGTCCGTCGAATCATGCACCCGGTGTGACAACTGGCGCGCTGCCCTTTTCAATCAGCAGACACAGTTGTTCCGCAGCGCTCTGCGAGAAGATTCAAAGTGACGAGAGTTAAGGTCAACACCTAGCATTACTGCTTTACAAGAAAAGCCAGCTTGTATTGATTTCTGTGGTTTTTGGTATCCCAGGTCTGCATGTGCAGTAGGTCATAACCAAAAGCTAAAATAAAGGTATTGCAAAGGAATGACCAAACAAAACTTACACACTTTGTTGGATCAGACAGGAAATTCAACAATATCTCAAACAATCATTCACACTTCGCAATGCATAAAGCACCAACTGTTCAGAGGAGTCCCCACATGACATCTAAAAAAGACTATGTCCCAAAAGAGCCAACAAGTCAAATCAAAATTCCAAAACAAATGGCTGAGTGATGAAGAATATTTGCAACAGTATTCTGTGGTTTGAACGCTACCTTCCAAGAAAGAAAGCCTGCAACCATTGCTGCATTCAGAAAAGGTCCGACAAACAGTACGTTCATATTGAACGAGTTGAAACACTCACCCAATCCCAAAATAGGCAGTTAGACCAAAGAATTTGAAAGAGTAGTCCGTGACTTCCTGTTTACAAACACCAACTGCCAAGGAAGTGCAGTGCAGCCCGTCCACCAGCACGTGTGGCCCGCACTCACACGGAAGCCAAGGTCGACTAACAGGACCTGCCAATTTGCTCTCGCAGGGGTGAACAACATGGCATGGAATGCAGAGAGCCGAGACATCATCTTTTGCACCTCGAACATCATCCTCCGGGCCGTGCCAAGGGGAAGGCCGTGGCCTTGCAAATCCAAAGAGAAACGCCCCTCCCCGCTCGCCACATCTCACCCAGCCCTCCCTCACCGCAACACCCTCCTCTCAAAACCAGTTCCACCTGTCCATGGAACGCCGAACACCCTGCTAGGCTACAAATGCAAACAGCAGCAAGCCTTCCTCTCTCCTGTAGCAGAGCCATTTGCTCTCCAGTTTTTCTGCTGCTGCAAGGAGAGATTTAAGAGAGACACACCGCACCCCTAGGGATGAACAAGTAGTAGCTCCTTGTCATCATATGGGCTTTCCCTTCCCCACCTTCTTCTTTCTCTCTGTAAGCGTGATTGCATGCAATCAGACTCCGAAGTGCATGTATGCAACGATAGCTGGCACGCTGTCGCTCCCCTTCTGTCGTGTAACCAACCCGGAAAACACAGCCCTGCCCGACCGTGTAACCAACTCACAAATCGTCCACCCTGCACCTATTTCCTTTGCAGATACAACATCCGCAAGTGACACAACGCAGCCTTCAGGTGGTGCAGGTTTTGTGCACAGCACCTGATGGGGGTTGGCCCTGCTTCCTGGAGTAGCGTGGTCACGACATAGTAACAGCACTAACATTTGCTCTATCCTGTCGCAATATACTCACTACAAAGCAAAAAATATTGGCTTGATGACAAAGCAGTCAGTACTAATTACTGTGTAGTCTTAATGGAGAAGGCTTCACACAAATTGAGACTCATAACTATAGCCTCAGGGCATGAGGCATTCATTTCTAAGCTGGAGTATACTTGCACAGCTAATAATAACTCTGTAATGAATAAACAGCAATTATGTGCGGTGATCTTAAGACAGGAGTTAAAAATCTTAAACACAACAAGTCCATGACACTATGTTTGGCACCTACACCTTATGGCTATCACTGGTTCAGTGGCAACAATTATTTTTGCACTCCATGTTGCTTCCTGCTGACCTTAAAGGGACAATAAAGTGAAACAATGCATCCGTTTAGATTTATAAATTGCACTCTGAGAAGTCTAACGTCATTAACTTCACTATCATAGGTTTATTAATAGTGGAGAAAATCAAGGTCAAAGTTTCATCTTTAAATTTTGTGCCATAATCTCCGCACTTGGCGTCACAAATCTCAAAGCATATTTCTTGTATTTTCACAACATTGGCTCCACGAAATTTTCTGAAACATGGCATGTGAAAGTCTCTGGCCCCCTCAGAGGATAATGTACTTCACGTTTTACTGGTTAGGAACTACATAGCACCTATAGATGCCATCAATATCTCTGACGTCACGACATTTGGCGCGGGAATTTCAAGGTGGCATCACAACTCGTATTTCCTTTGTGGCCGTTTTCTCGCTTACCAAGCGTCTTCTCGCGGCAAGCATGGCGATTTCAGAATTGTGAAAGAGTGATGTACTAATACGAAAATAATGGTTTTTCTCTCATGTAAGATTCATGTAAGCGTATGAACTAGCTACTGCAGATTCTCTTCACGGTGACACAAAGTACAAACATAGCTTCGCTGTGAGCAGCAGATGCTTTCAGAACAATGCAGAGCCCTTCAACTTGAGATTCCTTTTCGGTGAGTAGCCTTACTGGAGGGGGCAGTCAACCCTGTTGACAACCACGAGGCTTTTGAAGCCGGTGCCAAACACCGCGATCAGAAAGCGAGGGTGTGAGCGAGATTGAGGGGCCAGTCCTGCTGCCTGCCTTGATGAGCTCAAAATAAGTTGAGCCCCTCTCCGACCCAAAGGGGCAGCAATGGCTCACTCACACGGGTGCCCGGGGGAGGAGCTACTGCGACAAGGACCGGCGGAATGCTTACGAAGTAAACACGGGCCGCTGTGACTGGACCCTCGGCTGATAGCTTAAATAATAAACAGCAGTTCCCGCTTGCCACACAATGGAAGCAGGCAAGCTGAAGTACCAAACAAACACACTTTGCATAGCGTGCCATGCAATGACCTGCACATCTTCCTGGAAATAACTTGACCCAGCCTCTAAGGAGACTGTGCATCTGCACTAAATCTCTCTCATGCGAGTGGATGCCTGTGCTTTCGGCGATTGCCAAGGAAAGCAGCTCCTTTATTTTTGTTTACTTCGCTGCCTCTGAGTTCTAAACTTTGCATCTTGCAGGCAAGCTGGTGCAACCAACATCAACCCTCTCCTAACATGAAACCACTAACCAATTCATCAGAGTAAGAAGGAAAACGCAGATGAGGAAAAAAAGAAGACAGACAGCAATAATACAAAAGTGAAAGAAAAAAATGCACGCTTGCCAACTTATAAGCCTTATGCAAAGCATGAAGTCTCCAGTGTCACATATTTCAGGTCATACAAGTTTATGCAAGAGGGATGAGAGGAGGAAATAAACAGTGTGAAGGAATGGATTCAAGCAACATAGGTAGAAGTAGAAACACCGGTTAATAAAACATTCCTTGTTGCAGCCGCCCTGCATTTCCGAACCCATGACACACACTGTTCTTGAATTGCAAATGCAACGTGAAAGCAGGCGCTGCTTCGAGAGAGTTACGAAGCTGACACTACTCGAACGCCTGCTGAGTGCCATTAGTTATGCAAGGTGCCTATTTGCATAATTTGATCCGGGCGTGACGCTGTAGTGGCGATGGTGATAAACAAAAGTGATTTGTTGCACAACATGCCAAAGTAGATTATTACATGTAGCTGCATTTTCTTGGCCAGTAGCAAATGCCACAGAACAAATCAAGAGGTTGTTTTGTAATAGATGTCTAAAAAAGACGTGAAGCAGCACAACGCGTAACAGATGAAGCATTCCTGCTTTACCACGGCAGTGTCAATTTGAATCCTGAGCACGACCATCAAGAAATGTCATGCAAGAATGTGCCACTAAATTGCTTGACGTCCTGGAGCCAGAAGGATGCCTGAAATGGCGTCTTAATTTGACATCAAAGGCCGTATTCTGTAACAATTAGGTTTCCAAGGAGCGCAAATGGATGATGTCATCAGCAAGCATTGCGACAAGGGGCATCACCCAATCGCATGCTGGCAAAGCAAGCTCATCGGAAACTGAATCTTAACAGAATACAACCCAATAACTTGCGCATACATTAGCATGTAAGGACAGCCTGCGTACTCAAAATGTCTGCCGAGGTTGGCTGAAAAGCAGTAGTGTGATTAGCTCCTAGCCTTGAGGGCAAGCCTCCGTGTTCATGCCATTCGGATATTTGGTCTTTATTAATCGACAGGCTCAGGCAATTAGAAATTATATAATCTTGTTTGGATAAGAACACTGCCTGTTTTAAGCAAGAGAAGCTCCGCCATAGATTACATCTCCGGAAGGCGATTCCCGTGTAATGCAACAAGTCTTTAGTAAGGCAGGCCAAATGAAGAACAAGAATATGCTAAATCCAAGAAGGGTGCAAAATTCGCACCTCCTCACTCGATTTCTCGCGAGAGTTGCCCACACTTGCAGAGAACCGATGACTCCGGCACCGCCTCCCCCCCCCCTCCACTACCCCCCCGAAGCCGCCATACTATGGCATCTGCGTCTGCTCCAGAAAGGCTGATAAATGCAAAACCTTCAGCAGAAAGAGACAACAAAAAAAGATCAAAGTTAGGCGCTAGATACTACATACTACACACGCGCGCGAGTGGGAGAGGCAAACGAGATGGGGGGGGGGCACAGAAGACGAAAGACGAAGGAGGGCGTGCGCGACGATGGACGGACGGGCTACCAGAGGGCGGGGGCGTAAAAATCCCGTCTGCCAAAAAGCACTACGCCCCCCCCCCCCCCCACCCACTAGTCCAAGTCTCTCCAAAGCGAAAGCCCAGCTAGAGAGAAAGCATGCACCAAACTGGCAAGAAGGATATAAGAGAAGACGGTCTGTGAAGTGTGCCGCCGTCTGCTTATCGGCGTCGCCATCCATCACTGCGGGGGTGGGGGGGTTCCGCCAGGGGTCCGGAAAGCCGGGGCAGCCCCCCCCCCCTTCCCCACTCTTCCCGGCACCTCGCCTCACGCTGGTTGGTGGTCGTTCCTTGCAAAGGCGCGCGAGAATGACATAGAAGGAGCTCTCTTTCTTGTTATCTTCCCCCTGCCAGTTCCGTGCAAACCTATTTGCTCCAGTTTATATCGGGTGCCACTATCGAAAACGAGAACAGATGGGCATTACTTTCTCAAGAAAAACTTGGCAGTGGGCTAGTTGGTTAAACATTATCGAAGATTTTTGCGCAAACTTTACAAAAAGTGACTGGGAACAGAGTAAGAGCACACAAACGGAACATATGTGCCGTTTGTGTGCTCTTACTCTGTTCCCAGTCACTTTTTGTAAAGTTTGCGCAAAAATCTTCGATAACATTACTTTCTCTGCCACCCTAAATGGTATCTGCAACTTGCGTGCCAAACGCGACAGAAGGTAGCTCTTGTTGACCATAAGGAAGACGATGCTGCAGCCGGATCTCGAAATATTACCTTCAAGACGAGTTTTTTCCGACTCTCTCAATATTTCGCGGAGGAAGCCGCTGACGCACTGAACAGCAACTGTGACTGGAAGCGTGTGAAGTTTTGTGTTCTTTTCCTAGCTAAAATGATCTCGCGCAATGTTCTAGAAAGCTATTCATGGCTCGAGGTGTCAAGAGTTGGGTTCATACGTATGCTTGTCCGTCTTCGTTTACATCACGGGGTGCGAATTAAACCAGGGTTACTCCGCATGGGACGATTCATCACAGGAAAAGGACAAGGGGATGTATTGTAGGAGAAGATATTCGAGAGCACTACACTAAGACAAAAGAGCTTGGTGGCCATGGTAACCCACGAACTTCCTAGCATACACCCATTCATCTAGAAGCAGGGGCGACGGAACGGACTGCCTGTGTCGAATCGAACAGTGCACGCAACTATGCCCTGGGACAAGAAGCACCACAGGGGCTCCGGAACGAGCGAGAGGCGCTAGGCAGTTCATTTCCCGTCGCCTCAAGCTCATGCACCCCGGGCAATCCCTGCCATGGCGCCGTCAAGCACCCTCCGGAGCGTTTGGCGGGCGGCACGGCGTTTAAATTGAGGTCTCCCTAGGGGATGACGGAAAAGATATTTGCCGGCTGTGGACGCATTGCCTCCGAGATAAGGCGCGCCGCTCTGTCTCGGAGGCCACGCTGGACGCGATTCAGGGACGAGCGCGCGATGACACTCCTTGACGCAAACTGCGCGGCAGTGAAAACGAGTATCCCAGCTGCGAGTGTGACAGCCGGTTAGCGTGCGAGGCCTCGAAGACGCCGGAAAGGACGAATGACTAGCATAATAGCCGCCGTAACTGTACAGCTCCAGCAGGAAGTGATTAGCGCGAGTGACCGATGAAGGGACCCGCAAAATGGCGACACGCGGAGCTCTTGTTCACAAGGGTTATGAGAGGCGTTGCCCCGAGCGCACCAATAATGAGTGGCAGACACAATCCATCTGTTTCGAAGCGGTAGTGCCCGGCGGGAAGCAGCCCATACTGAAGTCAGCCCTTCGAATGTTAGTCGCGATTTCACTCTTGTGATCACCGATCACATGTGTTAAACTTCTTCCGTTGCAGCTGTACATAAGTCGTAACGGCGAGGTTGACTAAGCCACAGCTGCTGAAATGTACTGACCATATACTGGTAGCCTTCCGCGGCATAAACACAAACTCCAGTTTTGAAGCGAGCAAGAATAGCCTGTTTGACCCTTGTAATGGATGCTAGGATAGGTTAATTCAGAGTTGTAACGCGAGAGTATCCGAACGAAGCCAATGAGCGTTAGATGGCGGGTTTTTTCTTTTTCTTTTTTTTTTCGTACTTTTGTAGCTTTCCACTTCTCGAACAATTTGCGCAAAACCCCGTGCAGAGTATACAACAGGATAAGCACGGCTAGATTAGGCACCCTCCACGCCCCAGCATTTCTTCGAATAATTTCGCTCTTTATGCGTTGTAAGTTGAGTGCAGCATCGCCAGTGAGCTATTTCTTACAGGGTCATGCTGTCCCCCATCGGGCGCGAAGAGGCAGTTCACGCTAAGGCCAGTCCGGCCTCGCCACCGGGCGGCTCTGCGTGACAATGCCATTATTGCGGGTCCGAATTAGTTTTCACGATGTGAGATTCTTTAGATGCATCCCAAGCACAGCGTACACGAGCGCCTCGACCCTTTTGAGAGAACTGCAGCGGTCGCTTCGGAAGTCGAACCTGCAACCTTCCACTCAGTAGCAGAAGAACGTCATAGCCATGCACGACATGCGTGAAAGAGCCACTCGGCTGTAACTCACGTCACGGTGCTCCGGTGCTCGAACACGGCGAAGGAACAAGCACCGGCCGCTGCGATAGCCAAGAACGAGCGGAGAGAAGCTCTCCGCGAAAGCACAGATGTGCAGGGCAGCCCGTCCCACGCGCACCACTCGCCGGCTCCGTGACCAGCACTCGAAGCAAGCAACACGGGGTACTCGCGGACGCCACTCGTATCGCACCGACGGAACAAGAGTGCCAGACGACGAACCAGCCCAGCGGGGTCGTAGCCTGCTGCTCCTGAGGGGAACCTCTTTATAGGATGGAGATTGCGCCGTCGACCCTTCCGGCAAGCCACACACACACACGGACGAGAAGGTCAGCGTAGGGAGGGAAAGAGGAAAGGGGTGGGGGGGTATCGAAGAAGACCCTAGAGGAAACGGACGGAGGAAGGGGAAACCAGCGGCTGCGAAGGGATTCTCGCTAAGAGGAAAAGCGAGACGTCAGTCGCCACGTGACCACCGCCACCGCTGCTTGCGCCCCGGGGCCAAGCTGGGCCTCGTCTTCCCAATCAGGGCGGTAAACACACGAATCTCGGCGGGGGCCTGCATTTGGTCGACGTGACCGGCGATACAAGAGAGAAGTCCTCAGCGTCCATCTGTTGTTTGGCGCGTGTGTGTACGCGACGTGAGAAGGCAACGGGCCGGCAAAGGAAATCGTCGATGACGCCGGGATGGACGTAACCGTGACTTCGGGGCGAGCGGCGAAAACCGCGTTCAGGCCCAAATAGTTTCGTATTTTCACGGTTGTGGGGGAGAGAGAACTCAAGAGAGAGAGAGAGAGATGTTCACGAAACAGCCGGTACCAGCGAAGATCTTCCATGGCACGCCCGTCGGCACGTTCTTCGTAGAACGCTCGGCGGGAGAGAAGAACGCACACGTCCAAGAAACCCGAGACCAATCGAGCGAAGTTCAGGGATCGCACGCTCGCACAGCTGAAGCGGAGGAGGGCACCGCTACAGAAGTTAACAGGCGCAACAAGCAAGCGCCAGATCAACGCTAATAATTTTCGCTCCACACTTCATATTTTCCCAAAACAGCCAACACGGTGCATCTTTCTCGAACGTGCACGCTTCCACGGCATCTTCCGAGAAGCTTCGCGCGTCACGGAGCAATATCCATCCGACTGCAGGCAGGGCCAGCGGGAGGCGCAAGCGCCGAAAGAGGGAATGCTCTCTGTTCATCCGTGGGCCGCTACGAAACCATAACAAAGGCAGGCCGAGGAAGCAAAGATGACGTGGGAGCAGCAAGAGCAGCGGACGCTTCTTCTCCGACGCGATAAACACCGGAGAACGCGGGGCTGGCAGTTTATTGTGGTTAGGAGGGCGCTCATCCTTCCCAGCTCTCACTTTCTTCTTGTTTTATTCAGGGCCACGCAAGCACCGCCTCATTGCATCGCGCTGTACGGCGGGTGCATGTCCCAGAAGCGAAGCACTAGATGTCCGGGACGTCCTGGACTGAAAGCCTTGAGTGGCACAGCAGTTTGCGGGCTGGCGGAACGCGCGCTGGATTCGCGTGGGAGAAAGAGAGTGAGAACAAGAACGAGAGGAAGAAACCCTCATGGTTTACAATACCGTGCCTCCCACAAGTTCCCTGCGGATTACGGTCGAGGGTCCGTGGAAAGAAGGCAACGGACTTCGTGCTAAAACAACGGCTGCAAAGAGACAAGAGGGGGGAGGGTTCCCACTTGTAGAGGGCCATCGGTTCAACGGACGTTTACGCGCCTCGTTCTCGGGGTTCGGATCCGGAGGGTCTTGAACGCCAGCGTAGAAGGAAGACGCGGTTTGAGGAGGAGAACGAGAAGAGCTTGACGACTGAAGGGGAGAGCTAAAACAACATACAGTGTGGCGCCACGCTTCTACCGCCAAGACCCGGTGTGGTTGCTAGGAAGACGGCGGAAAGACAACATGAAAGACACCCCCCCCCCCTGCTTTGTAGGAAGGGAAGGAAGCAGAATAACAAAGGTTGGTTTGACCCAAGGTTTCCTTGCGAGATCCGCGGGCTGCGCTAACGTAAACGTGCAGCTCGTTGCTTTAGAAGCAGCGAGCGGGAGGCTTGGTTAAACAAATTGAACCGCACCACGCTCTCTGCTCTCCTAGCGCGAGTTTGGAGAACTGAACCCCAGCCAAGAGCATTCCCATGATCTTCAGCACGCAACCATGCCGGCTATACGGGTCTTTCCACGAAGACCAGCGCGTGGAACGGTATATACGGTTGAAAAAACGAAGGATACACAGGAAATTCCGTGAAACGATACGTTACGTTCTGTAGAAAGGACGGGCTGACCTTTACCGAGAAACTAGCAAACTATACACGTTTTAAGCCAGAACAGGCATGTTTCTTATCTATCCTCACCATGGAACTCGGAGGAGGTCAATGGTGGAGGAGGCACGGTTCGAGACCGGGGTTCTGCATGCGCACAACTATTTGGTATTCTTAATTAACCAGCGAGAAGTCATGCTGGTTAAGTCTGGAAAGAACGAATTCGCACGGGAAAATCATACGATCATTCAATGCTGGATTGAAATTGGATGAAACCGACGCTGCATTTTTATTGCTGCTGAAATATTTGTCACAGCCTCGTGAAAACTGAACTAGACGGTTCACGTTCGTACCGAAGTAGAGTAACTAAACTACAGAATCACGATAACGTCGCGAGATACTTTCATTTATTCACCCATAATGTAGCCGCTTTGTGCCTTCGTTACGCAGATGGCCCAAGGCCCCAACTCAAAACACCTAGACTTCGATCAGAAACCATCGTCATCGTATGCAGTGTTACAAGAAGTTGGTGAAAGATACTCATGGATACATCGTCTTAACAATTAATGCGTCCTAGGCTCGCGTGGGAGCAAGGTAAAAAGTTCACGAAATAAGGATCACGCCAACCACGCCCTTGCCTGCTGCCTTATGTCCTTCAGCTCTCCGCTGTCTTGCAGTAAATAAATTTCGGCTGCGCTCCGAAAGGGTTGTGGGATAGGCAAACCTAAATCACGGCAGAAACAGCCAAAGTACGCACTATTTTAACTTACGCAGCAATATTTGCTGAAGAGACACTATCGCGCTGCCTGCCGTCATCAAAGGCAGTTCGAACGTTCGGCTATGCTGTCATCGCGCCGGAGGTCGAGAACCTAAAGCAGTGTTTAGAAAGACGGCGTGTAGACAGCTGCTGCTGCTGGCGCCGGCGTCGCCATAAAGAACCGCGAATGCGCAGCTGGATATCCCATTGGAAAATACCGAGAAAATAAAAAAGTAGAAGGGGGGGGGGGGTTAAACAGGAGAGGCCGGGTTAGGGACCGCGGTTCAACAAAAATCTACTATGCTAACACGATATATGCCCAAGACTAGCACTCTTGATTTTAGATACTTCAGCAAACAATTACATATCGAAATATAACATCGTGTCAAAAACTTCCCACGGTGCACATATATAGTATCAAGATGGCGTGTCCACATGATCGGTTCATGTTGAAGAGATAGTTTAAAGCGCGCCGGCACACAGACAAAAGATTACAGAAACAGACGTCCGCTCGCTCTTTTGTAACCTTTCGTCATATATAGGGTCGCTGCGGCACTCCAGCCCAGCGCCCTTGTGTTTCTTTACGTGCTTTGCACGTCTATCCACACCATTATTTTGGTTCCTCTACACGCATTAAACCAAACTGCGGAAACCGCTAGCATTTACAGCGCTTTACAAGTTACAGTATATAGGTTTGGCGCAGCGCGCTACCCTATACAGCCCCCTGTGTCGTGGACTGACGGCGTCCGAGTGTGTGGATAGCTATACTCGGGTTCTGAGAAAAGGGCGCCGCCGTTATTATTTTCATACTATAGCCAACTTTCAAAAATCTGTCCGGTTTTCCAGCGCTTAACGGGGTCAATTGAAATAACGTACTGAATGACAGTGCAATAAGTTATATCGAGGCTACATGACCGCATACGCATTACAGAACGGTGAACTGCGTATATCACTCGACTGTGCAGCACTCTCGTTTTAACGAAATACCGCTTATACCGAAACCCAACTCCGGCCACATGCGACTTATCCTCCCGCTCTTATCCTCCTTTCCAAAAGTTGAAATACTTCATTCTAATCAGTTACGCTCTCTCTTTGGAAGCGTATATACAGTGTCAACAATTCCTGTCGACGGAATGACCTCGCTTACTTCTTCTGGGAAGCTTTTCCTAAAGATTCCATCTCTTAGAAAAGAAACATGTAACAGAATACACCCTCTGACTTAACAGGTCAAGGAGAAGAAGAAAATAACGGCGCCTCGTTACTTAGAAAGCGAAAGTACGAATTAATTTATCACCAAACGCGCACGCGCCTGCATTATCCGTGAAGCCCTCCGGCACAAGCTCGCTGACATAAGCGGGCTCGACGCCCCGACCCTGTCAGTCACGCTTATCTTACAGCAAATGGGCATGACGGAACGCTGCACGTATAACGCTTATCTCGCGTCTCACTTCCAATCGGGCTCGGAGAATTTCAGCCATCTTGAAGATCTGGGAAACTCTCGTATGAATCTTTCTCTGTATGCTTCGCGTGGGGGTATAGGTTTTGAGGACCTTCTCGAAAACGGCAGCGCTTTCGGGTTTCGAGTCTAAGGCGCGGAGGTCTGGTTCTCGTCAACGCACACGCAACGATAGATAGCAGGTGACCCTGAGCGGGAAAAGGAGCGCGTCCGCGCCAGTGGGGATGCGCTGTTCACTTCTGGCTTTAGCGAAAGGGACATACTACTGCGCCGAATGCTGCGGCGCGCAACGCAACGACGCGCATTCCAGTTGCGAGAGCGGGTCTGGGAGCCAAGGCAGATCGGGTATCGGTTCCAGTGACCGAGGCGCCGCTGTGTCCCGAGAAGCTCGAAGGCGCAAACGTCGAACGTAGCATGCACGCTGTTAACGCGTCTCGAATGCGACAGAACTCACACAGCTCGTCAATCACACCAGTTGTGAGAGCAGGCCCCAAAGGCAAGCCTCAGAAGTATCGTGTACGAAGTTAAACCGTGTCTGCCAACTGTCACAGACGGAAGAAACACCTCTGTGGAAGGCTTCGGACTATATGTTGGCATGAGCCTTCTTTACACCTGCCATCACGCGTCGGAACACATTATGGACGTAAATATATAATGTGGCACATTCTAAGCGTTCACCGCTCTGCCACCGGATGTGCAGCACGTCTGTATCACCTACAACATCACCCGTTGAACGAGAGTACTACATTCGGAAAAGAGTACTACATTACTATATTAGGAAAAGCGGAGATAGATGTATAAGCACACCGTCAATCTGCCTCATTGACAAGGAATTTTCCTCGAACATCTTCGACATCTACCACTCTTGACAATACTTTATCAACGTATATAAGTGTTAATAATAATAATAATAATAATAATAATAATAATAATAATAATAATAATAATAATAATAATAATAATAATAATTGTTGGAGTTTAACGTCCTCAAATCACGATATGATTATGAGGGACGCTGTAGTGCGAGGGCTCCGGGAATTTCGACCACCTGGGGTTCTTTAATGTGCCCCTAAATCTAAGTACACGGGCCTCAAGCATTTTCGCCTCCATCAAGAATGCGGCCGCCGCGGCCGGGATTCGATCCCGCGACCTTCGGGTCAGCAGTCGAGCGCCATACCCACTAGACCGGATATTTGAGATTGTTAAACTTTTGAACTAGTTTCCATAGCGCGAGGATCAGCACTCTTAACGAGCTTTCATGCGACAGCCCGCACGGAAAGCTTCACCGGGTGGTATATATAATAATGTAAGCGAAGAATCTCTGAATGACGAAAAACGACTTCTTTTGCCACGAGCTCGTCGGCTCCTCTCTCGTCTGTCTCCACGTCATCGACTAGACGGGACGGAAACCCAAGACTCGACCCTAAACGCGCCCCTTCTGTCATCGCGTATTCCGTGGCGGCATTCTCGGTATAGCGCAACAAGTCTCTCGACTCCCGTTTCTCGCCCCCCCCCCCCCCCCTCGCTACCCAAGACATCGCCGCCTTTGGACCGATAGCGCTCCCGACGAAGTCGTCCCCTATCGTATACGTATACACGCGAGCCTCTTGGACCAGCGTCAAGTGGCCACGAATGGACTGACGCGACAAGAAAGGGCACCAATCGGGGCTTTCGCCGGAAAGGCTCGCCTCCACGCGACAGCGCCGATAGACACCGCTACCAGGAGATGAGGGTCACGGGGGTTGTAAGCACGCGTGTCAAGTGACCGATACAGCTGTGCGCTCTCCAGGAAGCACACACGTACAACAGGAAGCAACGACGCCACGTAGACGGCAAGCTGAAGTGGCTGAAAGGGCACAGTTTGGTTAAGGACCGGTATAAGAGAGTCTCAAAAGTGCGCTTTAAAGCGGATACCCGAAGTAACGTCACTGCGCCGGATAGGCACGAAAGCCACATAAAACCTAATTAGCTCTAGTAGGGTACACTCTCAGCAAAAAAGTGAGAGTCACTTGTCTCTTTTTGGTGAGTCCTGACCTGGCGCGTATGTGACTCTCTTTAAAGAGACACGTGAACTCTCTTTGGAGATCACCATACTCTCGTCGGAGAGTCGTGGGACCCGTAATAGAGTTAACAAATTTCCTTAAAGAAATCCATATCTGTGGCAAGTCAAGACTCACCAAAAGGAGTCAAAGGACTCTTCTTCTTAGGGTGTACATGTATGCTGCAGCGGCTAAAGGCACGCAAACGCGCACATATGATGTATGCACGTATACCTGACCGCCCACAGACCTCAACGTCGACGACTGAGTGCCTTTTGCACTACAGTATGAATGATGTCATAGCTACTAGCAGGCAAGACCACTGCTAAAGGGGGATTCCAATAGGCACCGCCATCATCATCATTCATCATTTCTATGTAACTATGCCTGCGTGCTCCCTCTGTCAGCGCACGTTGGAAGCTTGATCTAATGCGCCGAGTAAGTCATCAGCCTGTCGTTTGGAAAACAGTAGACTGCGCAAACGGTAGATGATGGCACTGATGGCATACATCATTCATCACCATCATTGACGATGTGTATTTAAACATAGCTGACCCCACTCTTAAAGGACCAGTCGTTAGCTGCGGCTGTCGTCAAGACAGAGATCCACCGTCCACAATCTTATATCTCGTCTCTCTCCTATTTACATGGCGGGTGTGTTTTCTGTGGAAACAGTCAGTGGAAGCTCACGTCAGTAAAGTTAGGACGAGCATGGCGATTAACCTTCTCAAAGTCTTTGTGCAGTATAACAGCGAACAGTTTACTTTACCAAACACGGTAGCTCCGGTTCTGCAAGAGTCAAGAACATGGCGATGTCCTGTGCGCGCGAGACGAGTTAGCAAATCATCAGGCGATGATGTTTTTTGCATCCCTCGTGTTGACGCCGCCGGTGGTTCATTTTCACGTTTGATGAGACATCTGAGGCTTTCGTTTCGCTTTAATATTAATATTTGCCACATTATTACATGAAAGCCTCGCTTCGAAGACGTCGCTTCTTATTAGGCGTGTAGCACGTACACATAAATGACGTCTAACTTTCTTTATCGCGGTTATCGAGGTTAACTGCGTTCATGTTACAAGAATTACAACATCACCCGAAAGGGCTCCAATTATGGCTCCCCATGTATATCAACACTTGTAAACTACGTCGTAACGACCGCATTACTTAGGCAGCAGCAACTGGTCTTAACGACCATCCAGGCCTCAGTTTCAACTACGCGAATAGCTGCTTCCGTCAATTCCTACCACATTCCTCATCACGGCCTGAGAGAGAGAAAGAGAGGTGCCAACGAAAACAGGCAGGCGACAATTACCAGAGACAAGCAGCCGAGACAGCGGCGTGCCGCTAAAAGCTGCCAGCCACGCAGTGTAAGTGACCTCCTCCAGCAACAAGTTCGCGTGTCGCTATCACACGACGACGGCGACATGCGGAAGGGCAAGTGCGGCTTTCAAGCAAGACAGCAAAAAACAAAAGAAAGCCGAAGGAAGATAGACAACAGCTATGGCTACATGGAGCGGCTGTAAACCGACCTTTAGATGTTATGGACTCCTTCGGCGAAACTCGCGACAGAGACCACACGGCTCTCGCACTCTTTTTTGACGACGGCAGCGACAAGAGGCAGCGAATGACAAAAAGCGCGTTGCGGAGTTCAATGACCCGTGCGTTCTCTGGCCGTCATGTCGCCCTGCAAGCAGCAGCAACAGCCGTCCCCGGCGCCCTCGCTGCACGACGCGGGTCCGCACGGAAGTAGTAGTCGTCGCCGACCGCCGCCCCGCGCTGCCTCGATAATCGCATTCGCCAAGGTTGTCGAGACCTCCTCCTCCACCCGAGACGCCGTCCTGGCAGAAAGAGCCCCGGATGCAGCGTGATGCGAGACCTACAGCGTCGAGTTAACATATACAGATGCGACGTGCCACAGCCTCCTTCCTGCCAGAGTACGTTTACAATGTCTGTGCGATATATGCTACGAGAATGCACGACACTAGTAAGTGGGCCCCCTGCGGTTGCGCCAAGTTTTGGGTGGGACGACGCTTCATCACGACGTACTGCATCGCGCGTTTCGACATAGGGGCCGTGGTCGTTGCTTTATACTCAGACATCCAATATCAAATGAACATTGAAGTGAGACGTAGTGCAGATCACACACATACACAAGCTCACTAAACTGCTGGAAGATTTAAAGTGGCCAAACGATGACAAATATACATCCGAAACAGTCTGCATGTGCTACCACCAGTACTCGCTCACAGAACTTTCGTGTTACAGTCGCTCGATCGAAGGGCACAAAAGTGAAGACAGAAGTTCAACATTTTTATCAACAAGCTCTACCCATCACTGCTTGAAAACACGTAGCGCCTAGCATTGGCGCGACAGCTCAATTGTCGCATAGCGCCAGCGTACTCCCCTGATGACCTCTGCAGGAAAGTTCGTATAACGACCCGTACTCGTACGTACCTTTCGCCGCAGTACACACGGGGACGACCGAAGGCAACGGGACGCTCGATCAGTATACGAGCTCCTCCCAGACAACGCTTCTCTGTGTCTCCAGCCGCTTCGTCTTTGGAGCGGCGCCGAGTCCGGCAGGTTTACGAACGTGTCCGTGTATAGATGCCCCGACCGCCTGCATCGCGGACCGTCGCGATGATCTCGTTCCGGCAGCGGATTACGACCGACGGCCCGGGGGATTCAGGGCAGCGTAATAATAATAAACACGGCTGAACGCTCGCTGCCACTGTTAGCCTCGGTGCAAAAGCCGACAGCGGCTTTCCAGCTTCCGAAGCCGACGACTTAGGAAGCGCTGTAGTCCGGCAGGGAGGGCCTTATCTCTACCAAGATGGCGGCCGAAAGGCGGAAGAAGGAATGGAATAAACAAAGCAGGACGGACGCGATTTCAAAACGAAAGGTAGAGGGGATCAAAGAATCTGATCTGCGTTCGAAGCCCGGGCTGTAAGGAAGCAGCAAAGGCTGCGGCAAAGCCGAACACACGAACACACGAGTTGGGATAGACAGCGAAATACATAACGTCACGAAGTGATGATCATGATCGCGGAGCTTGGAATTTATTTTCACTCCGGGAGAGAAGAAACTTGATTTCAGGCGCGCCTTGAGAGAGTTCGCAAAGATGATGACGTAAAGATGAAACGTTGGAAGAAACGTATAGGGAGAGAAAACAAAATTGAAGAAACAGTGAGGTGAATGGACTACGCGTTGTATATACATAGATGTAGCAATGCGCAAGAATAGAACGAAGAGACGAAAGAAAAGAGCGCGACACGCTGTCGCATTGGAAGTTCAAATCACGCCCCGTCTTTTTCTGAAGAGAGAGTGAGTGAGTAAGGACGGCGGATGTTTTAGAGCGAGCGAATCCGGCATAAACTGGAAACCGCTCCCCGACGCTGCCCGTACACATGGTCTCGCGTATACGCTTGGCGCTGCCTTGAAATGGGAAAAGAAGCTCTCCGCTGAGAACCGTAGAGACGGAGGCGGTGGTCTTGGGGCCGGCCTGTATGTATAAGCAATGACACGGGGAGCGGCGCACGTTACTTTACGTCCGCGGATTTCTTTTCGCGATGGGAAAAAATGGGACCGCGCGAGAAAATGCGGGAAGGCAGGGTAAAAATGCTGCGCCACCGCCGTGCGCTACACCGCGATATTAAAGCTGGAAGTCACGAAACCGCGCCGCTTAGAAACCCAAGCGGATTGTTGGTGGTAAATAAAGATCGCGTGACGAGACGGGAAGAAGGCATTACGAGGTGAGCTGACGCAAGACGTGGGTAACCGAGATCGCAGGGAGAAAGTGCAGTCGCGCGTGCCTCGTGCATAAAGTACGAGGAGATAGATGCCTGTGTGTAGTAATACTTTAGCTGCAACGGTAACGAAATGGCGCCGGTGGTATTGGCAGACCTTGAAGTGCTAGTAGTATAAAGTATACATAGTAGCGGTAGTTGTGTAATTAAATAACGAGTCTGTCTTATGAAACCACGAGATCATCATGAGGAACGCCGTAGTGAGGAGGACTCTGCATTGATTTCTACCAACAGGGGCTTTTTCACGTGCACCCAAATCGAAGTAAAAGGGCGTTTCTTTGCATTTCGCCCTCATCGAAATGCGGCCGGTAATCGAACCCGCACCCTCGTGCTTAGCAACGCGAAGTCATAGCCCGTAAGCTAGTAGTAGTAGCAGCAGCAGTAACAGGATGAGGAGGAATAAGATGTAGTTATGACGTGGTACAGGAAGTACTGGTAAGGAATGGTTCTTGTATAAAATAGTAGTAATAGCAGTTGTAGTATAGTGGTGGCGGCGGTGGTGGTGGTGGTGGTGGTGGTGGTGGTGGTGGCGGTGGTGGTGGTGGTGGTGGTGGGGTAGTAGTAGTAGTAGTAGTAGTAGTAGTAGTAGTAGTAGTAGTAGTAGTAGTAGTAGTAGTAGTAGTAGTAGTAGTAGTAGTTGCAGTATTGCTATAGCTACTGCTGCTGCTCTTGAAGTAGTCATAACGGCGGCGGTCGGGCTGTCAGTGACATCAGCGCAGACAGGCGCAAATGCCACAATTGGACACAGCTGCCGACAGACACGCCCCCTAGCGGCAACGCGCGCGGTCGTTAAGGCTAGAGTTAAGGAAGGAACTGTGAATAACGAGCGAACGAGTTGCCCAACTTAGCTCGACAACGCGAGCGAAGAAGCCAGTTCACCGCGGCCACCATGGAGGAACGGTCTGCGGTGAAGGGTTCGCAGTCGCATTCCGAGACATAAACGGGAGCTCTCCCAAGGCGTTGTCGCTCGAGCAGCGAGGGGAGGACATTCGTTTCTAACACGTCTCGCGGTTGTAAATCCTACGCTCTCCTTTTTTCGCCCGCTCCGAGGCGGTGACGCCGAGTCGCCATTTATTTCCCAGCCAAGCCAAGCCCCAAGAAGCCGTTCGCGAAGTCAGCAGCAACCGCGTGGTGCTCCGCACGCAGCAATAAAATGGCACCGCCCCTCTTCGTCACCTTCTTCTTTTTGAAAGTCGCGCGCTGGTGTGAAGGCAGGTTAAGAGAGTGAGAAAAAGAACCGAGACGAACGATTCGAACGAAGGAAAAGTTTAAAAAAGAATTGGAGCCCCGAAGACAGGAAGCTGAAACCGTCTCATCCCCTCCTGTATTTCTTTACCCGGCCTTGACATCGGTGAAACCTGACAGAACGTTTGCGTTCCCTACTTCGTCATCCGCACATGTTGAAAATAAGCTTTTAAAAGAGAGAGAGAGAGAGAGAGAGAGGGGGGGGGGCGCAGTACCGGCATATCTTCAACAGAACATATTCTTTTTCTTTTCTTTGCTGCAACATGTGGAAGATAACAGCGGGGGAGTTGTCCAAGAAAAACGCGAGCTGCAGAGCCAAATCATGAATTATTTACAGGTTTACCCTCTCGGGGCTGCTTCGGTATAAAAAAAAGGCTCGCTCGAATTTACGTTCGGTTCATTTCCTAAGGCCCCAAAACAGGAGGACCGCGCCCACGAGAGAAGGTCGTGCTTCGACACGCGTACTTTACGCGAAACGCAGTGGACAGACGAGAGCACGTCACCTGGCGTCTACGTTTCATGTCTCTGTGATGTTTACAGATGCTACTGTGCTGACACCCCAGTGACTAATAATGGTACTTAGTGACAACAAATTCAGTGACCCTTTATTCATATTTAAATGTTCTGACGTGTTCTAGTATCATTCGCTAATGATTATGCGATGATCTTGGCCATTCAGCTGTTGTGCACGAAAAAAAAAATAATAAAGCGCGACCAAGCCTCCTCTTCAAATTTCAGATATGTGGCATTGGGTATATGGAATCGCCATAGACAGACAACGTTGATGATCAGTTCGATTTAAAATATGACGAAGCCGGCAAAAGAGAACTTAGCGAAGACAGCACCAACACTATGGAGACGACGCAGACTACACTGCTGTCCAAACAAGATAAGATAGCGGCCAAGAGGAGAGGCTTAGGGGACTCGACGGGACAGTCGTCTCCCTCAAAGGAAAATACATATAGCCACGCTTTTATACATGCTGATTGTAAGCTTTGTTGCGTTCTTCATAGGTTAGAACAGGAAAAAAAGAAAACGAAAAATAATCAGCGACGTGTGATTCGCTTAGTTTCATAACCTTCACTAGCCGACGAGAGGTGGCGTCACTTCGGGCAGACGACATCTAGACACGTATTACTACTGGGGCTCAAAGCTGTCTTCACAACTGTCAACGTAGACTGTCTCCGATGCTCGCCGTAATTAAAAAAACTCTTATGGTGACATTTATATGGCTATATGGTGACCTTTATGATGGCGTATTCGAAGGGCTGTTTTTGTAGGCCCTCTACCAGAGCTGCGAATCCACGTATTAAAAAAAAAAATACTCACAGGATTGCGAGTTGGCAACGTTGATAACGCTCCATGTATTACTTGTCAAAAGTGGCAGTGTTGATATTTTACTGTTAGTACCAACAAAAGCTGCCTCTATACAGATTATAATTGGAGCAGTATCGTCGCTTAATTTCCCAGCTGGGTATTCTCATAACCCAGTCTTTAAAGCTTTGTTTCACCGGCTTCATAGCAACGCCATAAAATAACGCAGGCTATATACGGTGTTCTGCGACAACCACGTGACCAAGACATCCAGCAGTATTGTTAAAAAAAACTGCGCCGTACGTTTACATAAACAGACGAATCAAAGATCAGAAGAAGATAACGTCATAGAACTTAATCTGTGTTTGGCATTGCTCGTTGTACTACTACATGCCTAACGTACTTCTAGAATTCCGTCAAAGCCGAGCCGATCCAGAGCCATCGCACACACTTCAGCCATTTTAGAACTTGTTGAAGGTTTAAACGTGTTGCTGCTAGAGAGCCCGCTTCTTAGTGATGCAGCTATGAACCTGAAACGACCGATAATATTCCGTAAGCATAACTATCAAACTAGTTATAGTACGTCGTCATAACCAGCTTTTAGCGTAACACGAAAAAACTCAACCTATGGGCATATTGTATCTTCATCGCTGTCACAACCACTATAGTTCAGTGGACTTGAGACAACTTGGAAAAGACAGCAACAAAATGAACAACCAACACGGCATGCTTATTACTATTTCTTTTTCTTTCATCCAATCACAGCGAGCTGGTTAGTGAAGTTCCTGCGAAATTCGTAATCACCAGGCCATGGCCCGGGCGGCAACAGCACGGCGAAACGAATAATAAGCGATAACGAAAAATCGCAAAATATGCAGATCCGCTGCATCGGCGCCTGTCGGTCGTTATAGCATATAAAGTGGAAGCACTCAGCTGTTCGTAACTTTGCGGAAAAGAAAAAAAAAATGGCGTGATGCAAATTCCTCGAACAACCACATCCATGCCAGTAGCGTTATCAGGAAGAAAGTGGCAAAGCCTTCCTTACATTTTTCTTTAAACTCGGCTCTTGTCTCGGGAGAATGTTTTTTGCGGCGCAATTATGAAAAACGGTAGAAAGATAAGGAGCGGCGAGCGAGGAACAAAAGTATTAAGATAATAATTAAGGCCAGAGTGTTGGAGAAAATAAAGTACAGAAGAAAAAGAAGCTTCGGGCTGCAGCCGAATAACTCTCTGTATAATAGTCATGTACGAAAAAAGCTGGTCTGTTCTGAAAACTAAAACAACTTCTTACACAGGTTTAATTCTACCTCCTTTAAAGCGATCGCATAAAAGCCGCGAGTATCAAATTGACAACGTGGAATTACAAGCGACCTCGATAAAAGGTCAGATTGCCGTATCAGAAACGGCTAATCGCGGACAAGTCCACGATTGAGAGCGCATTAGTTATAGGAAAACTGCGCATACAAAACAAATACGCATATATGCATGACCAGCGCACCTTCGTCGTGGGCCGCACTTCTGTATACACTCGTCGGCGCCGGCTTTTTTTTTTCGCGTACAACGCCGCCGCCACCGAAATCTGTAACTCATAACAGGCTTCCGCGGAGGCTTCCCGAAATGCTGAAATTTGAGTGATGAAGGGGGTTACAGAACCAGGAGAGGAAGCGAAACATGCTGCGATCGATTGCTGCTTCCGGTCTGACCTTTCGTACGCGATAAAAGCGAGCGCCGCCAAGACATCGGCGGGCAGCACGGCCTATACTACTGCACACATGCGTTCGTGCAGAGATGGCAAATACGAACAGACGACGCAAGCAGACGACACGTGTGAAAGAAAGAAAGAAAGAAAGAAAGAAAGAAAGAAAGAAAGAAAGAAAGAAAGAAAGAAAGAAAGAAAGAAAGAAAGAAAGAAAGAAAGAAAGAAAGAAAGAAAGAAAGAAAGAAAGAAAGAAATGCCCCCACCTTCCCGAAGGGAATCGTGAGGAAATGCGAATGCTTTTCTTGCGCCGAGAGTACACGGCGTAGTAATTTTAATGGCGTAAAGCTGGACACATCGCCCCGCCACGGTGGTCTAGTGGTTATGGCGCTCGACTGCTGACCCGAAGGTCGCGGGATCGAATCCCGGCCGCGGCGGCTGCATTTTCGATGGAGGCGAAAATGTTTGAGGCCCGTGTACTTAGATTTAGGTGCACGTTAAAGAACCCCAGGTGGTCGAAATTTCCGGAGCCCTCCACTACGGCGTCTCTCAATCATATGGTGGTTTTGGGACGTTAAACCCCAGATATTTTTAAAGCTGGTCACATCGACGCGCTCAAGTGTCTCCCTTTTGGGCGCCTCTTTCAACGAACGCTTCCTACGTGCGTTCGTAATCACCTCAAGGATGTTGCCACCGCCTTCAGTGCAGCACAAACGCGTTTAGAACGCGCTGTTTTCAGGCTGTGTCAAGGCAGCACAAAAGCTACAAACGCGTTTCAAACGCACTGCATTGAGGCGGTGGCGCAGGGAGGAGAGAGAGCGAACGGCGAGAGGAGCGGCGAAGCACTGCACCTACCCTCTCCTACACTCTCTCCACACACGCCAGAGCGCACTCCTCCTCTCCACTCACTCTCCGCTACTCCGCCCGCACCACCTGCTCCGGTTGCTAGGGGGGGGGGGGGGTAAGCGCCCGCGCCCGCAGCTGTTGCTATGGGAGAGGGAGTGAGAGCGGGGAGGCGCGCGGACAACGCCGGATGCCTTACATAGCCCGACTAAGAAATGCATTCGCATTTAAAACGAACTGAAAGGTCGTGAATCATTTAGCAAAGAGAAAAAGCAAACTGCAGTAATCCTGCTTCAGTGTGTGCGTGTGTGTGCATGTGTAGGTGTGTGTTTTAAAGAAAAGTGTAAAGATAAAGTTGACACGTGCCGCTGTCGCTGTTTTGTAAAATTTTGTACAAAAGTATATAGCAGAAGGAAGAGGGCGGGAACATCGTTCGAATATCAGGGCGGAAGTGCACGTCTTCTTTTATAACCGGACATCTTCAATTGCCAAATCCCTGAGAAGATCGCCAAATGTCATTCTCCCCGAAACAACGTTAATTCATTCACGTTATAAAACACGTGGAGAGAGAATGAGGGCGCGGAACAGGGAAACAATACACGATCTCGTCCATTTCGCGAAACGCGCTAGCGCTTCCGTAAAGTTGCGACACGAATTGCAGGCGAAGACTCGAGCGCAGGAAAACACATCGTGGGAGTTTGATTTCCCGACATAGCTTGCTGCCAGTACCGAGCGTAAGCTTAGTTGTTGAAAGCAAACTAACGTTCGCAAGATGACACCCGGTACACAATAAGTCTGTTGAATTGGGGCAGCTATCGGTTTAAATGGGACTCCACCTATCAGCTGAAAGGGGACAGCTACACTTCGCGACCTCCGTTTATTGTAATACGATTTCTCAAAGGTCAAGCAATGCGGCACGCGCGTTCGGATGTGCACAAGAGGAACAAGACACGTGGGTAGCTAGGTAGGTAGGTATACGTACACGTGCGCTCTTTCTAATTGGACGACTCGGCCCGGGGATGTTTTTTACGCCGGTGCAACGAGGTTTCGTATACACACGAGGATCAAAGCGGGAGCTCGAAAATCTCGTCGCCATGGAGACGGGAAGCAAGAATGTGGAAACAGTGACGCTTAAATCGCGATGCGGGAGCGGATTTTAAGGCCTGAGGAGAAGCGAAATGAAATAAGGAAATAAAAAGACGGAAATTGGGAAGCTTGTGCGCGTCGGTCGCCAAGAGAGAGGGGTTGGTTGGAGAATGAAATCAGGAAATGGGGAAGCAGGTAACGCAAGACTCCCGCCATTGAAGGGAAAAAATGCGGGAAATGAGGGGTAAAAATGGCCGCAGACGACAGAGGCAGAGAGAGAGAGTGTGTGTGTGTGTGTGTGTGTGTGTGTGTGTGTGTGTGTGTGTGTGTGTGTGTGTGTGTGTGTGTGTGTGTGTGCGAGAGAGAGAGAGAGAGACGTTTCGAACCTACTGAAGGTCTCCAATACAAAAAGAAAGAAAGAAAGAAAGAAAGAAAGAAAGAAAGAAAGAAAGAAAGAAAGAAAGAAAGAAAGAAAGAAAGAAAGAATACGCGTAACAAGAACGAAAAGTAGGCTTAGCAACCGAGTCGGGAGCCGAAATGAAATCGGCTTTGGGGCGGGAGACGCGGCGTTTTCAGTAAATTAGTCGTCGCTACAGCGCGGGACTCGTTGTTCAGCGCAGTTTGTACAAACGGGAAAGCCTGGGGAAAAAGAGGGAGAAGCTAGACGCGAGCTCCGGTTTCCGCGCAATTGAGGTTGTTTTTCGCGTGTACCACGCGCGCGCCGCTTCAATGGCTTTTCCTTTCTTCTTTTTGCAGTACAAAAAAAAAAAATTGTAAGGTGAACAAGTGGAGGGCTAAAGGCGCAGCTTCGCAGCGGCAGGCAAGAAAAGGATTGTACAGATTAAGCGAAAAACGAGCGCCATTCGTTCGCGTGGCTCCGAAAAAATGGGTACAGTTCTTTTAGGGATTAGGGAGCGCCGCTCGGACGCCCGCGTTGCGGGACTTGTTTTGACCGGAGAGCCGTTGGAAAACAGAGCGGCTAACTCGAGTCATTAGCGCGCAGGCCTTTGGGATGGCACGCGCGAATCCCTTCCGGCGACGGAGTATCTAGTCGGGATGTAAAACGCGACCAGGAAAACAGTTTCGCTTGCGAGTTTTTTTTAGACCATTCCAGGAAACAAGATGGCCTTTGTTGGTGTTTTGTCACAAATTTCAACGACCAGTTGTGTTCGGCCAAATACGCGCTCGTCGAGTGAGGTAGCTTAGTATAGAACTCGCTCGCTTCGCGAATTTCACGACGCAGCAATGAGCTGCAGCGTTTATGACCGACTGCGCACAGCGCACGGGATGTCGTTGCACGCGTCGATATGCCTTTCGTTGTTGCTCTGAGGTGTTTCATTCAATTTCGTTGATACTTTATGCAGAACGCAGCTATAGCTCTGACGGTGGTAAGACCAATTATGCTGAATTTACCTCGACGCGAATCGCTCAACATATCTTTGCAGTCTTGAACACGGCTTCCGATAGTCACCATTTCGAGTAGACTTGCGGATGAAGCAGCAAAGGCACCATGCCAGACAAGACTCACCGACGGGGGAAAAAGACGAAAAGAAGATACCCACGGCTTGACGCTGAGTCATGAGCTAGACGATCAGGTGGCAGCTTAGTGGTATGATAAGCTAAGGAGAAAGGAATGGTAGACTCTGAACGCAAGTCGGATATTTACTATAAGGAAATAAACAATGCCGCAATAGCGAAATTTACATAAACCAGATCATGATACACCACCCGTACATATAAAGACAGGTAGAGTTTCGCTAAGGTTGAAGGCTGGTGTTGATATGGCGCAACTACAGCTGATAGCTCTGCACTTCGACGGGACAGACAGGAAAGATTCAGACACAACTGCACGACAAACGCTCTGTTGTGTGAGAATCTTTCTTGTGTGTGCTGTCGATATGTTGCGCTATCCAACCCCAGATAGGCCGAGTTTTCTTTTTCTTTCTCGCTCTCTTCTCTCTTTCAAATCGAGATCGCTCTGTTGAGCTCGCTATGCACATAAGGGCGAGCAGAACAGAGACTAAGCGACAACCGTCCTTCCTCAATATGACGTCGACGCAAAAATGTCTCGGCCATGCCAGCCACAGCTCCATCCGAGAGTCTGCTGAGCACACGAGAATTAAACAGGGCGGCTCAAACAACGCCTTAAAAGGACACTAAAGAGAGAAAAGCTATTTTTCTCCTATTAGCAAGTTACTCTTTCAGGCTACCAAAATCACCACCACTGCCGCGAGAAAACGCTTCTTAAGCGCGAGAACGCGCAAAAAGAAAATGCAGGTGGCGACGCCACCTCGAAGTTCCCGCACCAGTCGCCATGACGTCATAGATTTTGACGGCGTCTACAAGAGCCTACGTAGTTCCTAATCTGTGAAAGTGAAGTACATTGTCTTTCTTCCACGGAAGCCAGAGAACTAACGTGTCAAGTTTCAAGAATTTTCGTTGCGCCAATGCGGCCAAAACGCGAGAAAACGTTTTTAAATCCGCGACGTGACTATCAGAGATTCTGGCGGGAAAGCTTTGAAACTTTCGACAGATTTTCTCGTCTATTATTAGAACTACGGTGGTGAATTGAAATTGACGACACTAGAGTTTTCAGTAGAATTTATGAGTCTAAACTAATTTATCGCATCATTCAGTGTCCCTTTAGTGGCCACCCACCCACGAACAACGAGACTGGAGTTAACGTGGAGGTGATGAGGGATGCAGGCACAGCGCACGACAAACGGCTGTCCCACTTTATTCCGACGCCAGCGCTTAAGAAAGAAGGCGCCGAAGTACTGAAGAAGACACCCCCGCACACGGCGGCCGCTGCAGTTTTGAGAGCGGTGACGAACTTCCGACAGGGGCAACGAACGATTCTACAACGCGGGCGCCGCTGCTGCCGCTGTAGAAAGGCGAGGTCAATCAACCGAAAGCGATGACGTACAGTCCCGCGACGCGACGCTGTTTCACGACAGCCACGCGAGCGCACGCGCACACAGACGCACACGAAGTCACCCCGGCGGAATCTGCAACTGGGTGTTCCTATAGAAAAAAAGTGCGCATATACATACACGTATATTTACACGCTTCGACGCCTCAACGTCCCACGCGAGCAGAGGCGTGGAGAGATGGATCGCAGCACGTTGTGATGCCGACGCGCCCCCTCAAGAACTCGCCAAGACGTGACTGTGTGTATTTCGAGTTCTCCATGTTGCACGATCGACACTGCGGGAGACTCGGGGTGGTACGCGAAGGGTCGAAGAAATATCGAAGGCGCGGGCCTTATCCAAGCCATATGTGTGGCGCAGCTGGCAAGCCAAACCTATACGTCACCTGCGTACGCGCATTAGAAATGCGCGGAGCGGGGAACTGAAGGCGAAAGCTGCCGCGCTGAACGAAAATCGTAGCTAGGCCAGCGTCATTCGTCGGCGCGGTATATACGGCCACTGACACGACTGCTCAAGGTCTCCGATTCCGAAGGGTGGTCGAGTCAAGAAAGGCAAATAGTAGATAAATGTGATAGCTGATTTTTTTTTTTTTTAACCCGAATGGTGGTGGTGCTGATTCTGATATATGGAGTTTCACGGGGCAAGTACCAGGTATGTCCGACGAGCGCCATGAGCTTTTTCTTCCGAAACGACACTCGATTTCGAAAAACAGCGTCGCATAATCTGTTACTCGCTTCACTCGAGCCGAGATGTACGTCGTTCTTATTTCGTTTTTCGAAAGGAAACGAAAGCAAACAAAGAAAAAAAAAAGGGACCGACAAGACTTCTGAAAGCGCAGAATCGAAAATAGGCAGTTAAATGGGCAGACGGACAAAACTGTGCGAAGAACGAATACATAGGGGTTTGCGTCGGTTATAATATATGTAAAATATTACGAGGAGGTGGAGTTAAACGGTCCGCATTGCACAGGACAGACGCCGTGACAGACCGCGCTTGGTCCATATGTCTCGTAACAAGCGCGGTAACGTGTTACTCTCACAATGGAATAGGACAAGTACAACACGGAAGAATCATTGAGAAGGCTAGGTGGCTGCACAGAAAGTAACCGGTGATGTTTTCGTCCGTGTAGTGCCTTCAAATACTACCCACGGAAGCATGCCCGAAAAACACACACACACACACACTCCCTCTCTCTCTCTCTCCTCATAACTTTTGTGACGTTCGTTTCAGTATAGTTTAACAAACCGGCGAGCCTGCTTACATTCGCAGCGCTTCCACAACACGAAGGCGGCAGCCAAACGGAAGAAAAGACAAGGCGCACAGCGATACGCGTCATCAAGGTCTACACCGGCACCCACCGCGTATAGCCAGTATAGCAACGACAGTGCGACACGTGTGACAACCGACGCGTCGCTATTTTCCGTCACGCCCGGCGTCTGCGGGCGGCGCATGCACTATGCATACGCTTCGGCTCGGCTCGCGCAACGCGGCGCATGCAAAATGGACGGTGCCAGCACCGTCGCGCAAGCAACGCACAAACGCACAGACAGTGGCGCGCGCCGCCTGAAAACGCGGGCAAGCATCCAAGACATCCTGCGCGAGAGGGAAGACACCAACTGACACGCGATGCACGCATGGCCAGTGAAGCCTTCGAGCGCTTATGCGAAGGTCGTTCGTCGCCAGTCGCGCAAAACAGCGGGGAGCGCTATAACGCGATGCGACCGACGCGTCGGTTTCTGCCTAACTCAACGTCCTCGTCGTTGTATTGTCTCTCGACTTCCGCACGGAGACAGTATAGTGACTTGAGCGAACGCGGCCAGTAGTAAGAATCGCCGTTCCTGCGGCTCAAGTGGCATTCGCGGTAAGGATGAAGGTCTTGCCCCTGGAAGCGCGTCGCTCCGTAACGCGACAACTGGCAGCCCGGCCTGGCGGCAAAACACGCCCGCCCCTTATATAGACTAGACTCTAGTTTTGAC
Organism: Rhipicephalus sanguineus; assembly: GCF_013339695.2. NCBI lineage: Eukaryota > Metazoa > Arthropoda > Arachnida > Ixodida > Ixodidae > Rhipicephalus > Rhipicephalus sanguineus. Next base: position 23,540,157 of record NC_051184.2, read on the forward strand.
TTATATGAATGCCGTCGTCGCGATTCTGTCAAGGCATCTGGATCAGGAAGTAACGCTCGCCCACTGTTGAAGAGAGCTGAGACGGCAATGACTATACGGTTGAAAAGCAGATCATAAGTTACCGGTGCGCGTGCATCGCTCCCGTGTTTTTTATGACCCAACGAGCAGGCATACAGGAGTAGATCCCTCTCGATATGGATCTATTCGTAAGGCCAGTCTTACTTAACTCAGTATCATAGACAAATGCCATCACACTTGGCGGAGCTAACAAAAAGGTTTTGAAAGGAATCATCCTTTTTCTCTTGTTCTTTTCCCGATATGGAAGCGATAAGGAACGACACTCATGTCATAGAAGAAAATGATGTTTTCACTATTTTGCGATTTGTACGGTATGCACGTGAAGCCAAGTACGCTGCATTCTATGTATAGAAGGTCGCCCTATGTATACTTAACAGCTCTATAGCTTTATTGTCAGAGCCATGCAACTGACGAGCTGTCGGTTCTCATCTTAAAGACAACCGCCGTTTAGTTTGGTTTGGTTCGCGTCATGTCTCATTTATTAAGCCAATCACCTAGCCCACCGATGCACGTAGCAGCAAAACTATGGCACCGGCCGATGCGCAGATTACGAACCAGCAAACGCACGACTGTGACAGCTGCTGTCCCTGTGGCAATAAGAGGTATACACCTGCCTCTCTGACACACTCAAAGGCGCCGCAATAACCTTACTCGCAGGCTGACACCTCGGAGGTCCCTTCTAGTATGCCTTACGAAAGAGCCCGCATGACGTCATAGCGCAGGTAGCCGCTCATGTTGCCGCTGGATGTCGCAACGTACTACAGCCGACTATCATGAGCTGCTGACAGCTGTAGCTAATAGCGTGAGCACCGCCTACGAGCTGTCACTGAAACTGCATTACCGTCTGTCTGTTTGCGAAACCCCTTTCGCTTGCCGACTCCAGTCGATTCTGTTTCATAACGAGTATCTGAACGTCCTAAAGCCGATTCATACGACTTGTGTCCTGTTAAGCAGTTGGAGCAAACATGAGATAGACGGACGAACACTGCTCTCCTCGTATTGATGTCAATACGGAAATAATGTGAGAAGACTTATATCATGACACCGGCTCAACGAGCTTCGGCCAGTTCAGAGCGAGGTAAGTAATACAAGTCGGAAGTCGTGACGCAAAGAGCGAAATGTTAATGACACACAGCTGCAGCATTCGAAACAGACGCGCTAGTCAAATTAAACGCCACTGATTCCTACACTGGACGAAACAGAGACGCAGAAAAACGTGTCACTGAATATGACCGCTAGTAGAGGAAGTCGTTTTGACGTCACGGTGACGTCGAGTGTTAGGTCTATTTTATCGCCATAGCAACCTACAAGTACAACGATTTAGAACGCCCCGAAAAGCCGGGCCAACCAACAGTCGCCTACCTCTGGCCAAGGCTAAACTACAGGCTGCGACACGGATGCCACCCGTATTCCAAAAGCCACGTGACCGCGGCTACATGGGACTTAAGCACACCCATTTGCTCCATATTCGCCCACCGAAACACAGGCGTGGCAGCATCACATCGAGTCCCAACAAATAAGGCCGCACTTAAAGAGCGCGTTTGAGTTGCCGCTGTCAATTGCCGCCCTTCGCGCATATCCACGCGCGTTGGCAAACACGGCAGCAGCATGCACACCCCCTCAGGCTACAAGATCCAGTGACAACAGGCGCCGCACACGCAGGACCCACCAATTACGCTTCATATTTCAAGACGAAAGGAAATCGCAGAGACAAGATAAATTAGAGGTCTAGGCGTACATGCACGTCGACGGCAAAGAGGCCTCGTAAAAGGCAGCAAATACGTCCCTACCGTTATTTAAATATCGGTTTAACGAGGTCGACGAGAGTCGAATTAATTCGTCATATCGAAAAACCACTCGAGCGAATAACGTATTTATTCAAGAGTAACGTCCTTACTTGCTTCTCAGCCTCAGAGATCAAGGAGTAAGGCTTGCAATAAGTAGAGAGAAAACACAGATTCCAAGTCGCTTGCGCTGAGCGAGTGGCGCTCTGTAGTAAACTAATGCTCAACCTGCTATGCTGTTTCACGGCCGGTTTCCTTACAGGAAAGCGGCCTGCCTGAAACCTGCATTTTAATGAATTTATTGCAGGCATGTCTGAATAAATGCCGAAACACTCTGACGATGACGGGTGTTCTGTGACGCGTTTCTTTGTCCACATCAGCACTCAAAATACGTTAATTCAATGGAGACAACTTCGTTACCTCACGATATTCAGCACGTTATTATTTACAAATGCGTACTGGTGAATCGAGAGCGTCGCAAAACCGTGTTTCGGTAAGTCAAGGCTAGACTGTATGAAGAGAGACTTTCAGTCACGAACGGTATGAACATAGCATATGGAAAATCATCTCCTTTAGAAGGCCTTTCACATATTGTCCGTGTGTTTTCAGTTCTCGATGACGAAGTGGTGCTTTGGAGCTAAACTGTAACAGCCATATAAATAGCTATGTGCAGTCGTAACAAATCAACAATATTCCATTAGTAAGCCTCACGAGAACCGCCAAAAGAATGGGCTTAAAAGATTGTGCTGCACAAAAGCGATACTGCCGCGTCCGCAGCGTAAAATCCGATCAAGGCGAATGTGCCGGGAATAGCTCGGATTCCGAGCAGCTAATGTGGCGGAACCTATTTGATGACGTCATCACTGGGTAAGCGAGAGGTGATGAACAAAAAACAGAATAGTTATAGCTCGAAGACGAAAGAGAGCTGCCGCGCAGGTCGAAATGACGTCTAGCGGAGACACAAGCACGCAGATACATAAGCGTCGTGCGACCCGATACCCTATTAGCCGCGCCACGCACTTTCAGGACAGCGTGCGGAGGCACGCGAACGTGTAGAGACAGCATTCGCGCACACCGCCGGCGTCATTAGCGAGAGACTCTCCCGTGTACACGATCGATAATTGCCCTCTCGTCTGCAGGGCCGCGCGGTTTCACTACGCCGCGGTGTCGCGCTCCACGGTGGCCGTTCCACCCCGGAGCTCCATAATCGTATACCGCGCAGCAGCTGCTGCGACAAACCCTTGGGAACCACAGCTTACGCAGAGAGAAACGCTGACTGGTACTGAGCTCCGACGTGCGCAGACTGTCGTGCCACCTGTGAACGCAAAACCGAACTAACGACGATCACTTTTGGAGCGACCGTGATCACTCGTTCACTCCAGTAATGTTGCGGATGAAGCTGAAATAATAAAGTCTAGTTTCACTAACACTCCGATTAGACGCAGAAATGGAATTTGTGGCTACTCTTTCTACCGATTACTACACCGGTTTTTCGCAGACATGTAGAGAAGAATATATAAAGAGAGATTTATATCGAGCAAGCAAACTTGTAGCGGGCTTTATCATTCATGACTGCACGATGCGCGCGCGCAATATGAACTTGAAGACACATGCGTCGACTGTTGCGTCATTTGTAGGATGTTCTCTATGTTCAAGACGCCCAATTCGGCGGCGTCCGGTTGTGCGGTATACTCCGAACTAATTCTGAGTTCCGACTTAGTCCAACATTTCAAACGTACCTAAATCTAAGCAGCCCGAGATAATTTGAAAGGCTGCAAGTGGCCAACAGCGTTGTGTCAATTTAGCGGTGTGTTCACGGAAGATTTTCGCCGCCATCAACCACAATTTGCCGGTACCCAAAACCAGGTCTATCACATTTGCAAGGAAAGAGAATTCGAACGTGCAATAACACCGTGTATACAGTTCCCTGTATGCACGGTGTTATTAAACCCTTTATGCAGTTCCGTATACAGTTCTGCGAAGAGAACACGAGTGTGTTCCCTTTAGCGAACCGAACTGCATACAGTTCAGATGTACACTTATACAGTTCGGAACTGTATACAGTGTATACAGTGACACGTCAATCACTCGAGTGGGAAACGTCGCGGTGAGCGTTGCGTCACGCAGAAAGCGTGAAGTGATAGATCGACAATACGGTGCCGGGGGGGCCAACACTGCGACATCGAGGAACTGCTGAAGAAGAGAACAGCCACGGCAACCATGGCACCCTGACATTCCCAACGTCAGGCAATTTCGTCTCGTTCAGCTTACGAGCTTCGCAGCATGGAGTACGCCGTGCTCACGAAGCACCGCGTGCGAGACACCAAGACACCCGGGAAAGCTTCACAACGAGGTACTCGAAGGTCGAAGACGCTGCACTCGGCACACGACCGAGCAAACATGATTGCGACAGCGCCGTGCAAACGCTCGGAGCTGGTCCGTCAGCGCCGGCTTCAAATGCGCCGCGGAGACAGCAGCAGCAGTAGAGGAACGGAACGGGGCAAATCGAAGGCGACTGCGAGGGATGACGGCCGCGACTGTCATAAAAGTGGTGAAAAAAGCATAAACTTGCGCGTCTCTCGAAAGTTCAGAGCAGCGCGCGTGGGAGAAGGCGGACTAGCCTCGCGGCAACCCGCTTTTGACTTTACACACCACCTTAATCTCGTTCCACATAAGCACGCGGAGCATCTTAAAGAGCAGTGCTTGTCGCCGGGGCTTGGTGCATAATGATCCTTAAACAAGAAAACGGACTAAAAAAAGAGGACAGGACGAAAGCTGCACATTGCCAATGAGCTTCATTAACAGGCTTTCTTTCTGCGCTGGTCTCGGCAACTAAGTGACACATCTTTGCGGAAATGTTCCACCTAAACTTACGTGCAAGGCGATTAAGAGTGACTACCTAAAGAAATTAACAGACGCTACTTCGTTCGCGCTGCACTGAACTAGCGAGCAATGGAGATGCAAAACGACATCGGGAGAACAAAATGGCGTTTCGTCACTTCTGCGGAGACTGCGGGTATGCACGCGAGCAAGCGCAGCAAACCCGCTCGTACGGGGACAAGCTATGCAACGTGCATAACCCGATGGGCAAACACTTTTGAGCGAGGCGTAAGACACACAGTCGCGCGCTCGCTCTCTGAAACCACGACCTTGCAAGCCTGACGCAGCTGCAACGAGCAAAGAAAACGAGGACGAGTGAAGAAGTCTTCTTCTTCCTCCTCTCTCTCGTCGGGGGGGAGTCGATGACAGCTGTCAGTTAGCGCATGCCTCACGGCTCAGCGGCAACGTGACGTCAGCGCGGAGTTCGTTCCCATGCGTGTGCGTGTGCGCGCGCCTCGTCAGAAGCAGCGCCGACTCACCCCAAGTACGGAGCCCACGGTCTCGAATACTCCTCCACGAGAAGCCGCTCAAAAAACACCGCCGACAGAGCGCTTCCAATGGCGGACAGCATGGAGAGGATACGCGGTTGCCTTTGAAAAAAAAAAAAAGTGACTTCTTGTCATCGCAGCGAAAACGAGAGACGCGGTTCTCGTTAATGTTGCGCTCTTTCTCTCGTGGTTCTTCTCCAAAGAGATGAAAAGCTACGACGATTCTGTGATGTACCGCACACCGTCCGATACACAGCAGAATCACCACATGTTGGTGTGCCCACATGTTGGTGTGCCCACAAAAAAAAAGATGGGGAAGCACGACACTGCGCTGTGTTGTGTGTCACCCACAACCTCCTTGGTGTCACCCTTCTTTTCTTCGTCTGCGTTAGCCGCGCTGTTAGCCACGACTAATATATACCAACTCGCCCAGTATCCCATCCCGCTTAATGAAGCATTCGACTGGTTGCGTCACAACGTTCTGAGACGCACATGTCGCTGAATCACAGCTGCTACTTCGTGCTGCTAAGGAAATTAGTGAAATTTCAGTCACTTTAACAGGAATATACCTCAATGATTTATTTTCCCGCTAAAGCATAGTTGCCTAATTAAAAGGCGCTTGGAACATTTCAGGAAAGGCTAGGAATTTTTGTGCGATGTAAACACTAGCTTTACCATTCAACGAAATAATTCACAGCACTATCTGCTCCTTTGAATTTTAGCTAGCCCCCCCCCTCCCTATTTCCCTATGCTAACACAACTCTAGCGTAAGGAACGCTAAGTGACAAAACAAGCAAAAAAGAAAGTCACTTCCTTTCTTCTCTACCTTTCTCTAAACGCTCAACACATGACCTCCGAGATCGGGCAGCGCGCTCTCCGCGTGCTGTGTAGCATCTCGGAGGCGACGTTTGGAGTATAGCCACTCTGCACGCAGCCAGGCTATCTATAACCAAACTCGGTTGTCCGTTTATGTGGAACATACCGGACTGAACGAAACCGCGCGAAGTTGTGTGTGCGCCACTGCTAGTTACCCGGGAGAAGGTAAAATTCCGCGAAGCGTTTCACTCGAGTCGAACTCTGCATATATTAAAAGGAAGGAATGCCAGGACTTTATAGATGGTCCGAATAACAAGATGGTAATGAAAAAAAAAAAAAAAGAAGAAAGAAAGAGACGGACCGAGGAGACGATAAACATCACTTACGTGTAAGGCGAGTGTCCTGGCGGCGTCCATTTGGATGCACGGAAAGTAGCAACGGCAGCAGCGACGAGGGAAATATTCAGTGCGCCGGTGGTCGCTCTCTTATCAGCGCCTGCGAGAAAAGCAGAAGGGAAAAGCGAAGTTCGTGAGAAGATTGCCGCGAGGCCAAACACGTAAAACGAACAGAAACAACAAGAGAACTTAGAACTGACTGTGGAATGCAGGTATAACACACACATCTTGAGACATAGAAAAACAGAAATGTGATTACGTGATCGCAGTGCGTACAAAGCGAGACCAAACACGCAAAACAAACCAAAACAACGAGAAAAGAACACACAGAGTTGACAGCGGAATATAGGTAGCATACACACCGCAGTACACAGAAACACAGGAATCAGATTACGCGATCAATGTGCGTACAAGGCGAAAAAACAAACACACACACACACAAAACGTAAAAGTGGCATTGCGAAAGGCAAAAGAAAAGCAACCGGCATTTTTTTTTTTTTTTCGCGAGTACGAAGCCTAGTGATCTCGCAGTTTGAGAAAATTAACGGCAGTGTAAATCAAGCTCCCACAAAAAAATTTTTGAGCGGGGGCTCTTTTACTGGCTTTGCATAACGGAGTATCATGATGCCCAAAGACAATATTTCTGACCAAACTCAACTAGCTCATCTAACCGCAAAAAAGAGAGAGAGAGAGAGGAAGAAAAGAAAAAAAATCAGAATGGTGGTTATGCGGCTTTGTTGTAAAACTTCGCATAAACGGCACACAGAAAAGAACTACACTACACGAGCTCTCACTTGCAACAGATATTTTACTGCGCGAACACGAAATATATAGCCAGGGATTACGTGTTGTATTCTTTGTCGTCTCTGGCTATATATTTCGCGTTCACGCAATAAAACATCTGTTGCAAGTAAGCGGCCGAGCAGCGTTGTTCTTTTCTATGTCCCGTTTCAAGTCAAACGGTCCCTTATGGATTAGCCTAAGACGGCACGAAGTCGAAAGTCATGCTCCTCTTCCTCTTTTCTTCTCAGTCCCCCCCCCCCCAGCCCCCCCATAATGGATCCCCCCCAGCCCCTCCCCATAAAGCTTTCTGCGCCCAACGTGGTTTCGCACTGCCTCCGCGATCGGAGGCGTTGGAAGCTTTCTGCCCTTTCATTTTGCAGTGCCTTGGGATCGGCACATCTTTGATCAAGCGAATGTATGATGCGATGACGTCACCGTAAGACGTCACGTTATGTGACGTCATAATAATAATAATAATAATAATATCTGGGGTTTAACGTCCCAAAACCACGATATGATTATGAGAGACGCCGTAGTGGAGGGCTCCGGAAATTTAGACCACCTGGGGTTCTTTAACGTGCACCTAAATCTAAGTACACGGGCCTAATGACATCACAAATTCTGGCGATCTGTCACGTCATCACATGATTTATTTTGCATCACTTCATCCTGACACTTTTCGCGTTTGATAAGGCATCTAAGGCGCTCGCCTCAAAAACAACGTGAAAGAAAAACAAAGTAGCAGATGACGACAGCAGGGTGACCAATCTCAAGAAACCACGAACCTGACCGCCTATATGTATACTATACGTCACAGGGAGGAGGCGACGCGAGAGCACTACGGACCACAGCAGTAGACACCTTGAGTTTTCGCTACAAACCCTGTCGAGCCCGCTGTGCCTTATCGAATGCACCCGATCGTTCTACAAGACTCCATTAATCACAAGCTCCGTTCTCGACCGAAACCGTGCCCCAGAGCGACACGTGGGGAAGCCAGATAGCAGGCAACAACGTCGGCGACGCGGGCGCAGTGATAAATGTTGCAGGTGGCAAAATCTGATTAACTTGAGAGTAGCGGGCGAGTTTTTGTCAGCGTTGGAAAGTACGGAATACGTACGGAAAACGACAAGATATTGCTCAATCAAACGCTGCTGCCTCCGAATTACTGCAACCGGTCCTTTATTTCTCGCTCTTCCTACCTCCGCGATACACACACACACACACACATCCTGGTCCTTGAGAAGGCGGCAGTGGCAAGAACTCATTAAGTCTCGAGTTCCTCCGAACTACAAGACAAGGCGCACCTTTTGTACTTCTTCTTGACTCGCATTTTCCCGCGAAACGCCTCGCTCTTTTACTCGCAAGAGCCCCTATCCGCCAAACCACCTCAGATGCCACAAAGTGTAAGTATAAAGCAATCCCCAAGTCGGAAACATATAAAGAGAGAATCAGTAGCAAAAGCGGCAAGGTCTCGGCGGTGCCGGGATGAAAAATGTCCCACCTTGGAGGGGGGTGTCTATGTGTAGGGAACAAGGCGAGGCCTAAAACAGCGGGTGGGGAGAGACGACGGACTCCATAACAGCGAGCGAGTCGCTCGCGGTCACGTACTACATTATAAATAAGGTCACGGAGCGCCGAGGAAAACGGCCTAGCCGCGACGAGGCCGCGGTAGAAGGACAAGACCGCAGTGGTAGACAGACACACGCGACGTCGATGAGAGTCCCGGCCCTTTCTCGTTCTCGCTCTCGTCCTCACGCTCTTGCCTCCGCTCCTTCCCTTACTTCCCGCGAAACGACGACATTCACGACGCACAGCTAGAGCTGGAACAGTGACGACGGATCAGAGCGGCGCCCCGCATGCGAAGGCATGGAAATGCAAAATTGCGAGGACGGGCTCGGAACCCTATATTACGACGGTCCTCCTCACTGCTCGCAGCGCTTCATATTGAGGTCACTGTCTCCCCCCCACCCCCCAACTCACCCCCCTCAAAAGAAAAAGAAAGAAGCTTAATAATAAGAGGGGCAAATAAGGAGCGGTACGGAAGCGAAGCCTGCGGGAACCGCCGGTTCGCGGAGGAATATTATTACAAGAGTCGGCAAACGAGCGATAAAAACGGGGGTGTGTCTCTTCGCCACCGAAGTTCGGAGCTGTGCGGCAGAGCCTACCCTCAAGTTACAAAGGAGACCCACCCTTCCCAGCGCGTGCGAGCTGAGCCCCGTTATTGAAGTGAGATCATTTGACATGTGCGCGTACAGTGCGTTGCAATGTCGCGCGTCCTTACATCCTGCGATGTGCTCGAGGTATACCCTCGGCTGCCTAATGTTCCGTTAAAATCGATTTACATATGCGTCACATTGTGCGACGCAGTATCCCGCTGTTTTTTGTTTTTCTTTTTTTGTTGACATGAAAGAATATTTCATTGCCCCTTCCGTTTAACAACAGCAACGACAAAAGAAGACTATTTCAGCATTTTCAAAACTCGGCCAAGCAATTTCAGCATCTCGAAACTCGCGCAAGTTACCAAAGTTCTTAGAAAACGAACGTGATTTGGCCACGACTGCGCGCTTTCAACTACCAAAAAAATAACGTTTTTCCTCAAGATACGAACTAAGAGCTTAGTATAACTTTGCAGATTGATGGGCTTCATGGACAACATATGGGCTTCATGGACAACATGGACAACAAAAGAGGGTTTTCTCACGGTTGAGGTGAAGAGATCGTTTCCGGAACGTGCGCAGATGGTTCCCAAAGAAGCGGCTGCTACATTATTTTACGTTTTCTGTTAGAGACAGGCTTAAGTGCTGTAGTACATGGTGAGATATAATGCGTGGAAATAGTCGCTCAGGCGGAGAAATTGCCGGCCATGTCTGCCAGGCTTACCACGCCTGTGGCAACGCCATCACCAACACCACCGCCACCACCACCTTACTACATTGCGCTACTACGACCAACAGCTCTATCTACCAGAATTTCTTCCGAAATTTCACCTTTGCCCTGCTACCGTGCCCTCCGATATACGTTGTCACGAGAGACCACGCGACCGATATCAGAGGCCATGTCAGTAAGCACCTGAAGTACGAATTATCGGCAATATACGCTCAGTCGGCTCTAAAAGAAAACGCTAGTGACGTTGTACACATGGACCGAACGACACTGAAATGCATGATGCATACTGTCGGTTTCGCCACGATTTAGAATACCGCAATGGCGCTATCTTAAGCCAATCAGATAGACTGTTACGGACGTTTGGACCAATCAGAGCTCAGGAGAAGGCGAATCCGAAAACATCAGGCTGATAGCGACAATGTGAAATATAGAAGCCCCAGTCGCCGCGACGTCGCTTTCCGAACCGCACGGCAAACTGCCAGCCATCGAAAAGAGACATCTGCTACGACGGAACAGGTTTCTTTAAAACACTCGACGAGCTACTACCAGGCAGTCGACTGCAGACTGCCGTGCAATGCCAGCACAGCAGCCCTGCAACCGCCAGAAGAACACAGGGGAGACTTTGACAAAAACTCGGCGCGCGTAAAGATAATCCGACAAGCACGAGCCGAAGCTGCAGGCTACACGCCAGGTCGCGGCTGGCCAGAGATAAGGATCTCACTTTCGCTCGCCCCGGCTCGGAAAAATCCCCAGCAGCAATAGTATACGGCTGTATAAAAGGAGCAGAGATCTGTAGATAAAAAGAAACGAAACGAATAAATAAAGGGCACCGCGTCGTTAATCACGCCCGCAACTGCATCATCAAAGAGACAAGCGCGGTCGCAGTTTACGAGGGGACGGGCGATAAAATAAGACAAGGGGAGAGAAAAGCCGGGACGGCGGGTGCCCGAGGAGACCATCTCGAACGTCAAGACACCGAGTCGGGACCCTCTCCGTGACTTCTTATACAATCTTAGTACGGATGGATGGGTAAGGATTTGAAGGCGGAGGATGAGTGGGTCAATCAGCCGATAAGAGAAGAAGCTTTCAAGTGACTCAATCGAATACGAAAACATCTCGACCTTCTTGTAGGGTACAGGAGATTTTCTTATGCCACTGTAAGGCAAACGAAGGCGTAAGAGCGGCGAAAGATTTAAAAAATAAAAGGAAGGAAGAAGGAAAGAAAAAGAAAAAAAAAACGCCGAGAGGTGAGACTCCTGGAATGTAAAAACAGTCTGAAAGAGCAGCAGACGTGACTAGCGTGGGCAATGTTCGTTCATCGAATTCGAACCATACGTCAGATGTTGGCGCGGTGTAAGCTGGCAGCGCGGGCAACTGGTATCTGCCTCGCGAGTCGGTGGGCGAAAAATTAAAAAAAAAAAGGACACGACTTTGATGTCTGCGTAAGCTAAATGGACAGAGTTATACCAGTTTCTTCTTACAAGCTACCGGCCGATGCGCAACAAGAGTATACGCTCCGGTCGTCTCGAAACAAGCTGGCGTGGGACGGTCGCTGACAGATCGAGCCGGCCGGGACCCTGGCGCCGTCTAAATTGAAAAGGATGGCAGCGGCCTGTGTAAAGGCGAAGATGTAGCCTATAAGACACGTACGTCCGTCGGCTCCTCTTTCTCTGCTGTTGTGAAGACGGGGGATACATGCGGTACACGGTGCAGAGCGAGACACCGATGTTGTCAAGAGCAGACTACACGAGAACAACACGTGGTGACGTTGCATTTGCCATCTGCCCACCTCCGAACATGTATGCCTATGTAACCGAGACTCAAAGAATGCAGGCATAGCAAACTCGGCGTTTTGTCTATGCATATGCGAACGCACGCGTACAGGTTCCGGCAAATATTACGACCCGCAGAATTTTTATATTGGTGTACTTATTACAGCACACACTTCATGACGGAGAGAATAAGGCGACAAATCCTGAACTAGGCGACGCAACGTTACCGTTATAAAGGCGGACTGTGAACTTGACCCGACGTTAACTATCATTCAGCCATGTTTAGCCGACATTAGACACCATGTAGCCAACAGCGATCAGCATTACCCAATGCCAAACAATGCTGGTACCTTGTTAGGGCAAATACAGTAGCTCACGACACCGGTCGCCGCTCGTTCACAAATCGCCGAAGATGAAAAGCCAGATGCAAGTACAACAGATACCGGAAAACAGCGAAAAACAAGGTGATTGCCGGAGGACTTTAAGTTGACTTTTTCTGCGATAAAATTCATTCTATCTTTCGTCCTGTCGCCTTCTTTTTCTGCGTCCGTTGTGCTCATAGATTTTTCGTCTTCGGTCATCTAGCCCACTGGCCCAAGCTTGCAATTGTCGCTGAAGGGGGCGAGGGGGCGGGCGTATGACAACGTAGTGTCATATCTATAAAACGCACAATGAAGCAATACCAATCTCCACCCACGCTTACAGACCCTGATAAGTACTATATTACAGACCACGCCAGCTCTTCTGGAGTACATAAAGCCAACTTCGCGTGTGCTTGTGACAGTGACCGCGTTTAGTCCTGTTGTGTATGACAAGGGCTATCCATCAAGCACGCCTCCATGTCATGGGACCGCGATGCGAATCAAATTCGGCGTCCTTGAAAAAGCGCGCCTGGTCTCGTATAAGCGCAATGCGTCTTAACAATTTTCGTTGCCAACGCACGTCGTCTCGAGAAGGCGTTCAATCCGTCACGATGACGAAGCGCCCGGATCCGCCTCACGTCTAAAAACGACGAGCAGTGGTCCTCGCTGAACGACCACGCACCCCCATTACTGAGATGCTATTCGCTCAAACTACGCTCATAACGTCAACCTGAACAAAAGAGAAGCCCATCTACATAAAACTCCGAAAACTTTGCACAAAGATGAAAGGCCGCCAAGCTACAACTACGCTGGGTTCGCCGAAAGAAAGAACGGCCATCCTCATTTCCTACTTGCAGTTCGCAGAAAACACACACGCTGGCTATTTCGTCGTACTCTAGAGTCATTGCCTAAGGACACTCGCACATTTAAATAGTGCGTACAGCGACGCCTAATTGTTGCAATTGTGTCTAGGACTTTGTTATCTCTCTCTCTCTCACGCGCGCAGAGAGAGAGAGAGTGAGTGACTGTGTGTGTGTGTGTGTGTGTGTGTGTGTGTGTGTGTGTGTGTGTGTGTGTGTGTGTGTGTGTGTGTGTGTGTGTGTGTGTGTGTGTGTGTGTGTGTGTGCGTGCGTGCGTGCGTGCGTGCGTGCGTGCGTGCGTGCGTGCGTGCGTGCGTGCGTGCGTGCGCTTCTTTACCCGACACATCTCAAGACATCGACCACGCGATAAACGTCCACACGCAAAACAAAAACCATTTCAATCCGGTCTTCTCTTCCGTGGCGAAAGACGATAAGCGTCGCACTGCCTAGAAGAGTCAGCGCGCATGCGCAACACGACAAAATAAAGTACCCAGCGCGCACCGCGAGCATGGCAACGATGTCAACACACGAATCGCCCATCGTCTCGCATCAAGGATCCGTTACGTAATAAGCAAGCAAGTCGCCTAGTGCCCGAAGCGAGACACACGAAGGCGCCTCGCTGACGAAAGCAGAACCAAGGCACTCCGACGAAAGCCAATTAGAAAAAGAAACAAACCAACAGCACGGTCCACGCAGACGTAGGAAAGAAGTAAGGGAGGAGCATTAGAGTTGTGCACGCGAAAACTCGATAGCCGAGCTCTCGACCCTGCTCGCTACACCACGACGCACGACCAAGGCCGTCACCGGGCTCGTTACACAAGCGCACGACAAGGAGAGGTAGGCTGTAAAACGAGGCGCGGGACGCTTTGGGCAACACCCATCAAGGGTTCTTTTGAGGCACCGCCGCGACCAACGTGGCTGCGACAGAGGGTGGGGAGAGAGCTGGTGCCCGGCCGTTGCAGAGTCACATGCCCACGGCCTCCGAGATTCCACCCATAGGGATCACAGAGGCCGTGCCATATCCGTAGTTTCGTGGGCTGGTGTGCTGGCATGGTGCTTGTTGTAGATATTGTGGACAGGATGCCTGTTCTGGACATTGAAAGATTGCAATGACTGTTCCCGTGAAGGACACTCGAACAAATTGTTGGAAACAATGGTCTGGTTCCGCTTGTTGCATATGTAACCACGTTGTCGAGTTCGCCATCTTTTCGACTATGATTGACCGACAGGGCTGCTACGTATGGGCCTCGCTCATTGACTCAAAATGCCGCTATAACCAAAAGTACGGATAGCAAGTGCATATGCATAAGCTAACTACTGTTATTCCGTCTTCAAACTGCCTTGCAACGTGTCAAACGGCCTTACGACACGGCTACGCTTAGAAAAATACGATTGTTCCTAAATAGGCCGATTAAGTGCAGCAAACAAAGCGGCGGAAACGTCACGCACGGAAAACCAGACAAATACGTAGAATAAAATTCATTCTAATGGGAAACGATAAATAGAATAGAAGAGTTCTACTAGAGCTCGCTTTATATAGTACCATAGAAATTGGGTAGTCAGCCGAGTTGAAGTGATGCGTACGACTCTTTGAGGCCGAGAAGGGAGACAATGCAGTGGCGGTCACTGCCGATGTCCCGGTGCCCGCCTCGTTACCAGGATGCGCACAGAGCGTCGAGTCGCACAGAAGGAGGAGGATCCGCTCTGGCAGCCGAATGACAGGTTACGCGACGCAAAATCCGCTTTCCCGCGGCGTCCGCACAGATCACAGAGGAGACGCCGCGGAGCGCGCCTCAATAAGGATGTCGCCGCAGTCTGACACGCACGAGCAGGGCACCTCGCGACGTCAGTCTTCTACAGAGTTGTAACATCCTAGCTCACGGCCAGGACTCACACCAGACTTCTGCTCGCCGTACAAAGGAATTGTAGAGGCTCGACCACTGCGTCCGTCGAGTCTCCGCAGAAAGAGAGAGAGAAGGGGGGGGGGGGGGGAGAGGTGCAGCATGACGCAACGGTATCGAGAACCCCTTAGCATCGAGGGCTTGTCTACATGCGTTACAAACAAGAGACCAGCTGCCGCGCCGCTTCGCCCTGTATTGTGCGCGCAAGGCTGCGACATGCGGTTGTGTCGATCGCAATCGCCCCGATCGAGACATTTCCAGCGAAACGAGAGCTGCGCGACTTCGCCGCGCGTGTGCACACAGCTGGACGGTGTAAAGAGATCTCGAGGCGAGGTTGCCCCGATAGGCCAACCCAATAACCGCTGAAGTTATACCCGGAGGCGCGAACAGCATAAAACGCGTAGAACACCAATTACGCTGCGCTGCAGCAACCAATTTCATTCTGCGTACGTGACCACTATAGCAACAAGAGAAGAATTTATCGGGTTTACAACGTTTAGAAACGATACGAGACTTTTCGCTTTCCGTCACCGTCACAGCGGGATCGCATTTCACGACCATCGGGATTATGCGCCTTTTTCATTTTCCTGAATTGCCCTCTGCCGTTTTGGTAGGGGTTTGGTAGGGGCCGGGACAACCGGTATTGCCAGAAGCAAAGCTTCCGAGATGGTCAGACGTTTCGCGACATTTCCGCTAGGGGAGACCGCATGCGCGGCGGCGTCGTGAAAGAAGGGCTGATTCCGTAAGTGTTCTAAGTGGACTGACCGATTTCAGCAGGCCTGACTATATAAAATTCGAGTTCCCATCCCTCAAGAGTCGAACCCTGAACTTCGTGTTCGGTAGCATAACGCCGTAGCCACCTCGACGGATACAGAAACGTAATACAGTGAAACGCCTTCATAAGAAGCGTTCCGCACGCTCAAAGTACCACTTTGTTTTATCATCATCATCATCATCAGCCTGTCTGCGGCCACTGCAGGGCAAAGGCCTCTCCCATGTTCCGCCAATCAACCCGGTCCTGTGCTTTCTGCTGCCACGTTATACCTACAAAATTCTTAATCTCATCTACCCACCTAATTTTCTGTCTCCCGCTCACGCGTTTGCCATCTCTTGGAATCCAGTTTTATACAGGTCCCTTATTTGTAGATGTCGAGCACCATAACGTTGGAATACAATCGCTGGGACTGGACGTAAAGAACCCTTCGGCGTAAAGGCCATTTCGCTGTAAAGGCGTTCAACCTCGTACGCCTTGAACGCGGAACAGAACCAATTTCACGCGAAGGAGAAACAACTGATTTGTTTTAGAGAACCACAATTATACGGTCCATTGACAAATTTCACGCGAAGGAGAAACAACTGATTTGTTTTAGAGACCCACAATTATACGGTCCATTGTACGCCTCAACCAGCAGCTCGAGCAAGCGAGATTCCGATCGTCCAATATCGTCACACCGTGCCGAACTCCAGGGCGTCGGTCTCCTTCAAGGACGCCGAAGCACAAAGAAAACCGACGAAAACCATCTTTTTGAAGAGCCACTTCTTAAGGCTTGATCTTCAAAAGCTACGAGGGTGTAGCGGGATCGAAGTTTAAATGGCAACAAGGGAAAATGTCGGGAACGGTCGAGTAAGCACCGAGAATGCCGCGTATACGTAAGACTCGGCTGTACTCAAAGAATTCCGGGTTCGTTTCACAAAGGAGGACACCGCACCTCCGGTTAGGTTTAGTACTCCCCACGAAAAAGAAAAAGGAAAAAAGGGCAAAGCCAGCCACGAAGCTCACGCTCGCCTAGAATGACGGCAAAAGCTCAATGGGCTCAAGTGGCCATGAACGATCGCTTGCCGAAGCGCGGTGAAGAACACGCAAAGACGACGACTTTTGCGCGTCCCTTCTCGTAGCGTTCGAGATGCAGTCACCGTGCCTAAAAACGCCCCTCGTCGTTTCCCACATATCCCCTCCAAATTCACTCAGAAAGGGACTTTTCCCGCGTAATACAAACAGGCAAAAAAGGTCGCAGTATTTCTTTCCCGAAGTGACAAGTAGCGATGCTAGTGGTTTCGGGGGCTGTCGGTATGAAGGAAGCCCGCCACATCCGGTTCCGCTCATGTCGCAGTCTTTCTTTCCTCTCTCTCCGTAACAGATGACAGTTCTCTCTCATTCTCTCTCGCCCGTGCAGTGTCATTTCCCGTAGCTTTTCAATGACCCCCTCTCCTGAAAAGCCGCGGGCACGGCGGTGTTCTCTTTTCTGCCCGCAAAGCGAAGGAATGGCCCCGGCGAGGCGATCCCATACAAACAAGAGCGTGGGGCACGGTCGGCCCAACGAACCTGGCAAAAGCGGGAAAGAAATACACAAGACTCTTGCCTCCCGTTCGCCGCAGTGAACGGTCGATCGCTACGCGAGAGCACAGGAAAAATGGGGCGTAAAAAAAGAAAAAAAGAAGGCGAGGGCGGCCATAAAATATCCTCGAAGTGGGAACCACAAGCGCCCGAAATGGGATGGCCGAAGGACGGCGGCAGTGGGTTTACGACGCAAGCAACAGCTTGCACGTAAGCACGCAGTCGCACGAATAGTAAAAGCATAAAGATAGAGAAATAGACAGTGTACAAAGAGAAAGAAATAAAAAAAAAGTCACCGATTTCAATGTCGAGAGCTTCGAGTCGTTTTTCACGCGTGTGTAGGCACAGTCCCAGAGTGCGCAAAAGGACAGCAATGACACGACTTAATGGTAACGCTCGTGTTACAAACACCTCGTTTAATTGTCGATAGAAGCTACGTTCTTTTTTTTACATATTTGACATATTTAACAGTTGACATATTTGATCTCATTGTCAGTGAAATTGTGCATAAGCTGCTTAATCCAATACGCTAAGCCCTGCTGCATGATCTGATAACTACACCTGGAACCAGTAGTAGCAAGCATGCAACGAACACCGTGGCGCCGCCCTGGCGGCGTGCTGTGGATGTGACCAGCGTGATAGATGAAGCAGGCGCGCTGTAAACACAGCACAAGCGTGCGTAAAATACGGAGATATTCAAAAGCAACTGCATCATCATAAGTAAAATACATCTACTATTTGGTGACCAACTGATTCTGCAAAATAAATTTGTCGCCAGCAATGGATTTCCCATTGATTGAAAAGGCAGCGAATGCGCAGCCTCCGTGATTCACGGGTGAGTCGTAGTCGGCAAAGTAAAACACCAGAACGACTCTTCAAGGTGCTGCGTCAATGACCGCACGATGTGATGGATTTCGCAGTCTCTGTATGTAGCGCAAAAACACGAGGACACAGAAGAAAAGACACACGTGTGTCTGTCCTACGTGTGTCTGTCCTGATTCCTCGCGTTTTTGAGCTACATACAAACGACTGCAAGATGTTACACCAAGCCTAAATAATAATTGCTCGTCTTTAACATCCCAAAACCACGATGCGATTATGACAGAAGCCGTAGCGGATGGCTCCGGGAATTCCCACTATCTGGTGTTCTGTAACGTACATCTAAATCTAAGCATACGGGCCTCCAGAATTCCGCCTCCATCGAAACGAGGCCGCCGCAGCCGGCATTCGATCCCGCGACCTTCGAGTCAGCGGCAGAGCACCATAACCACTAGACCACTGCGGCGGGTAACAAGATTAGATGTCAACTCAAGCGCACTATTACGGTGTTCCCATTGACCAGCTATGTTCCAAGAACAACCAAAGGGACGGAAAAGTAAAATCCGGAACTGCTAGACAAAACAACATGAAGGATCGGAACGGCCGCCCGACAAGCGTATGGACCGTGGTATGCACAACGAAAAAAGGGCACCCAAAAGGAAAGACAATTTGCACCCTTCTTCCCTCCAGGGTCTTGGAGCGTCGTTTGCGACTCGGGGAAGACCACGAAGTTCGAAAAGCCACTTCGAAAAGCGCGCGGAACGTTCAGCTGCTTTTCAACCTCCCCTTAACAATCCGTGTCATCTTCGCAGGGCACTTTAGACTGAAGTTGCAGCCGAAAAAAGAAAAAAAAGTGCACGTTTTTCGATCAATCTCCCGAACACAGAAGGCTGCGAGAAAGGGAGAGTCCGGACCACTCTGCTTCCTCCAAACGAGCGGCGCCATTGGCGCCACAGACGCTTTCTCGCCGCACGCGATAAATAAAAACACGCAAACACGGCGAGAAGGCTCCGCGACCACTCTCACCGTCGTCGTCATATTGTCGTCACGGGCTGCCGAGACCGGTCTAAAGTACGCGCGTATGTGTATATATGCACGCTGTGTCCGAGTTATCTGCAGCACGGCTCAACGCCTGTGAGCGGCAGCAAATCGCGCCACCTTAATGAAGACCCTACAAAAGAAGGTGGACTATACCTTAACACAAGCACCGGTACGAAAGCGTGTCTGGAGAGTGCCGGTTCCCGCAATTCATGCAGTTGCGAAATAACCGTTAGGTAATCTAGCAAGTTTTGTGAAGATGTCTTTAGGAAGTTAGCAGAACCACTCGAACACTTGGAAGTCATGGCGATTTCGCAACGAATAACTATCACAAAAGTTCTGACACAGCGACACTGTACACCTGCTGCCGGTTAAACATCCAGTGATTAAAAGCAATAATAATCATAGGCGTGCGCACAGGGGGGGGGGGGGGGGGGGGAGGGGGGGCGCCACCTAATCACCTACGGGGGGGGGGGGGGCGCAAAATCTGATCCATACAATGACCACCCCAAGTCACCTAAGAGGAGGGGGGGGGGCGCAAAATCTGCCTCGTACATTGACTTAGTAGGGGGGGTCGCTGCGATGGACCTTCGCCCCCCCCCCCCTGATGGGGAACTCTGCGCATGCCTATGATAATAATAAACGACACACTCGGAGAAACAATGGCAACAGCGGCAAGTCCGAAACCGTAAAACACCGAGGAAAAGCGACGCACAAGGACCCTAATCGCAGGGGCAGCTACTTTTCGCCGCCGAGTTAGACTGGCGGCATGCACTGAGCGCTGCTCGCAACTGCGTACGCGTCGGTGCAGCGCTATACGTAAGCGCACTGCCGCATAAACTGCCGCGCGCGCGTGAGCACTCTGGCGAATCCGGACGGACGGGGATAGACCTTGCGTCCTTCGAGAGAGAAAAACAAGAGTCGGCGAACTCCGCACGGGCGTCGCAGGACTCGCACTTCTCCTCCTCTCCCTCATTTTGCTACCTGAAGGACGGGACACGCCGACGCCTCTCGCTACGTAAAAGGTGCACATGAGCGTGGACGACAGGAAAGTAACGAGTCCGCTCAGCTCACGTACCACAGGCGACTGACTGGTTGCGGAGTGACGTCGGATGATCGCAATCGCTCCCTGAGAGCCCGCCGGCCGGCGTGGAAGGTTGTGGGTTCGGTACCCACTGGCTGCTTGTTGTCCTTACGTCGTCAGCTTTCATTCGTCGTCTGTTTACCTCATAATTGCAACATTTTAATTAGGAACTACAAATAACAACCTCTACGATATGCTTCGTTTCGTTATCCGATGGTCTGATGTGAACGTGTGAACAAGCTTCCGTGAAGACGATGTAGCTTGGCGATGGCTCTATTTTCAAAGTGTTCATGGATAGATGAAAGCCTCGCTAAGCTGTGCACTGCACTTGCTAAGCTGTGCAATGCACTCTCAAAGATAGAGATAACAAAGCACGAAGTTTCAAATGGGTATGTCACGTGCGACATTCTAGGAAAACACCCGGGACAGAAGCAATTGCCGGCCACGACTGCCAGGCTAAGCCCGCCTGTAGCAACAACACGTGTAAACAGAGGCAATAAATGTAAAATGAGTTTCTTATACTGCCGAAGAAGATAGTACGCTGCGACATTTTAAAAATGATAAGTACTGCTGTGAGAAGAGATTAGAGGTTATAAAGGCTGTAACGTCTTATACGGACACCGCCACGTTTCCCGGGGTGTGTATAAGATAGAATGCGCACATTGCGCCTGGTTCCAAGAATCGCGACACCCGTGACCTCGGCGCGTAAACGACCCCAGCAGACTTCCGTTTTCGTGGTAGCGATTAGCCGACCGCTATCGCACGATACGCTGAGCGCTGGTGCCTCCAACACAAGGGGAGTTAATTAACAAAAAGCGCCGAGCTCCTAACAGCTGGCTCTTATTTCTGGTCAAAGCTACAGTATGATTACTGTTGGGGTATTACGTCCCAAAACCATCCCAAAACCACGATACGGTTATGAGGGACGCCGTATGTGGAGGGATCCGCAAATTTTGACCACCTGGGGTTCGTTAACTATCGAAATGCTGCTGCTGCCGCGGCCGGGATTCGATCCCGCGACCTTCGGGTCAGCAGTGCAGCGCCATAACCACTAGTAAAAAGCTGACACTCGTATGTCAGCTTCGACTAATCAGCTACTGACGTTAGTATGTCAGCCATACAGACGGGAACTGTAAGTGTTTGGCCTTCCATTAGTCCCAGTATAGCGTCGACAAAACTTCGCTTCAGGTTAACTTCACCGCGGTTCGTCAATATTTCACAGTGCCTCTACAGCACTCTTCCGTTTGCTGCCCATTCATGTAATAGCATTCTATTTGACATGGTTCCCTGGTATAGAGCCAATGCGTAAGAAAAACGACTCAGGAAACAATCCAGAGCGCCGCACGGCAGGGAGACTGCCACACAGACATCCTTGTTGCGACACCCTCAACACGTTTCACGATGCTATGCAGGCGCATTCTGAACTGAAATATACATATATACCCATAAAAAAACAATTCACAGTTATTTGCTATAAATAAGACGAAACTAGACGGATAAACTCGCTTTTCCAATCGCCGCGACAGAAAGAGGTCCCTGGTGAGCCATTTCGTTCTGGAATAGTCTGAAGTGGACACTTCGAAATCGAACTACGAGCTGTACACCGCTGACCAATGGTCCGAGTACACTTGGTCGATGGCCCCGCAATGCTGTCGAATGGCCCCGCAATGCTGCCGTGAATATTGCCTAATATTCACAACACATAACCCGCTGCCCTTCTCGACTGCACTCCCAAGGACTTCCCTTGGCAAACGTGGCGTACAATATATGGAGGCGTCTAAAGCAGAACCTCCTCGGCAGCACCTCGATCTCACTTTCAAAACCAATCGCGATTGTTCCGTGTTATCCCGCTTGTATTCACGAAGTGAACGGAATGAACAATAGAGTGCTTTAGCAGTACCGGTTTACCGTAGCTCAAGTACGGAAGCACCGTACCGTCGTGGTCGACACGTCACTTTTTTTAATCTGGAATAACAGTATTAGCGACTGTAACCATCTCGACATGTTACCGTACCCATCGAGCAACTTGCGCAGCTAATAGTTTTTCGGATCATGGCACGTTTTACCCGGAACGGCAAGTCACTGCAAGAACGCCATAATAACGCACCAATGACAGAACAGCAGGTGGCGCAGTGAGAACGTCGACAAAAATTCGCTCACGTTACACACCTTGTTACTACACCTGTTCCAGTTTAAAAACAAGAAAAAA
This sequence comes from Rhipicephalus sanguineus, assembly GCF_013339695.2. Taxonomy (NCBI): domain Eukaryota; kingdom Metazoa; phylum Arthropoda; class Arachnida; order Ixodida; family Ixodidae; genus Rhipicephalus; species Rhipicephalus sanguineus. The sequence goes on from NC_051184.2 coordinate 23,562,647, forward strand.
ACTAAGCCCAAGAGCAGCAGGTGTGATGAGCCACGGAAGAACACAAGTGGAAGCTTCAGGAGGCTTCCTTTGGGACGGTCAAGACGCCGGCGAGGCCCAGTGGACCCCCAACGAAAAATAAAACCGGAACCGCAAGGCCGTGACTACGTGATTCGTCTCTCTCGAATCCTCCTCGTGAAACTCATATAAACAGCGAAGAGAGACGGGGGCGGGGGCTTAGCCACCAGTTGTGCAACAGCGATCGTGGGGCCCAAAATATTCCGTAATCGTCAACGGCGAGAGAGCCTCGCCAACACCCTCTCTTTGTTTCCCTCTCCCTCCAAACAGTAGTGCGGTTCTCTCTCCTCCATCCACGAGGTAAACGATCGCGAAAGCAATCCCGAGCGAGAGCGCTGTCTTAGAGAGAGAGAGAGAGAAAGAGCAGAGAAGGCGGTCGTGCCATTCTCCATCCTCAACAAATGAACGTGCCACGGCTATGCGCGGCGCCAGGAATTGGCGAAGAGAAAGAAAAAAAAACGTATTTAGATCTCGGTCAGCTTGTCACGACTTCGCAAGACTTGTACGTAAGTACGTATGAGAGCCGCCCGCGAAAACTGCCGCGGCTGGCCGGCCAGCATCAGCGTGCCCTCGCATCGGTTCCACATGCTTATGGCACATTCGGGTGGTCGTTTTGAGAGCGCTCTGTGTTTGGAAAGCGGTGAATAAGCAGGTATGCAAGTCACGTTTCTCCTTCCTCATCATGTATTGGCCCGATTATTTTAGCAGTAACGCTTAGTTGCTATTTTACCAAACTTTTTTCGGAGCCTCCGGAGCGCTCGAAAACGACAAGTTCAATGTACCAATACAGTCTGCATCGACAGAACGGCTCGCACGCACGAATATGATCACCGGCGGTCGCGAGGACCTTTCCGAGAGCGGCCTAGGAGAGCCCATATTAAGTGTCTAAAATTGAGAGGCCTAATACGTAATGCTTTTCGCTTGCTCATGCTCTCCCCCGCAACTTGCATGTAACTTTCGCTTACGTTATGTCCCAAAAGCACGATTGATTGACATCTCCTCTTCCGAGTGGTGTGCCGATTAAAAAAAAAAGAATCAGAAAGCTTTCCTTCAAGGTCTGTTTTCCAACCAACAACTCTTGTCCACAGACTGCCTTTCGCGCAGGAACAAAATATCTAACCTAACCTAAGAAATCAACACTGGCCCCTGCCTTTCATTTACACCTTTTTTCACTCTGTGCAGCAGTGCTTGCACCCCTACCCTGTCCACTACTGAGGGTAACTGAAAGACGTGACATTCATGTAGTGGTTCGTCGAAACGCCTTTGCGATGGTCGTGCACCTGCAATGGGATGGGGGAGCGCACTTGGAAACAGGTTTGTAAGGAGAGTATTGGGTGCAAACAAACCTTGCAGGAAAGCATGCATATATATATATATATATATATATATATATATATATATATATATATATATATATATATATATATATATATATATATTCAAATGGGGTTGTTTTGCTTGAAGCAGGAATACACGTTGCGTCGCGGAAGGCTTCTTGCAAGTCAGGTCAGGTTACCAGCGAGCGCGAGCGCGAGCGACAACCACAGCCACCGATTGTCGTCTTCCTCTTTCACAACAACAGAGCGTCTGTCATTCGCATTCAGTACAATTATTCCCCGCGCAATAAGGAGCCATCCTGGCGACCTAGGGGCCAGAAAACACAGGAGGATCGTAGCACTGTTTGAGTCTGGACACGTGAACGATTTCCTGGCCACGGCGGCGATGGTCAGAAGATGGTTCCAGTGGCTCGATGAGGTAGTTCACCGGCGAAGTCTGCTGAAGTACACGATATGGACCGTGGAACTTGGGGACCAGCTTGGAGGAAAGGCCAGTAGTAGTACACGGCACACGCAGCCAAACGAGCGAGCCAGGATCGTAGGTAGTAGTGCTAGTGGACGCGTCGTGGTGGTGCTTCTGGCGCCCCTGGTCTTGTGTTGTGAATGAGCGTGCAAGTTGGCGGCATTCTTCAGCATATGTAGCTGCTTGGGATAGAGTTGTGGACTCTGAGGCATCGGGTCGGTACAAAAGAATAGTGTCCATAGTACAAGAAGGCTCGCGTCCGTAAAGTAGGAAAAAAGGGGAGAACCCAGTAGTGCTTTGAATGGCGGTATTATAAGCGAAAGTAATAAACGGTAGTACGCGATCCCAATTGGAGTGGTCTGACGAGATGTACATAGACAGCATGTCGCCGAGAGTGCGGTTAAAGCGTTCCGTCATCCCATTGGTTTGAGGATGATAGGCGCTTGTGGTGCGGTGGACGACGCGGCACTCACGCAGCAATGCTGTGATCACGTCTGAGAGAAACACACGACCGCGATCACTCAGCAACTCTCGAGGGGCGCCATGACGAAGGACGAGATTGTGGAGAATAAAAGTGGCAACGTCCTTTGCTGTCGACGAAGGAATGGGTGAAGTTTCGGCGTACCGTGTGAGGTGGTCGACGGCAACGATTATCCAACGGTTACCATCTGCAGTGCTGGGAAGGGGTCCGTAGATGTCGAGGCCGACGCGGTCGAACGGTCGGGCAGGGCACGGCAAAGGTAACAAGGCACCGGCGGCGTGTTGAGGGGGAGTCTTGCGTCTCTGGCATGTGGAACATGCCCGAACGTACTGTCGAATGAAACGGTACATGCCACGCCAGTAATACCGAAGCCTGATCCGAGAATAAGTTTTAAGGAAACCTGCGTGGCCGCATTGTGGGTCGTCGTGGAACGTCGAACAAATTTCAGACCGGAGGTGACGCGGAATGACGAGTAACCACTTACGGCCTCCGGGTGTGTAATTTCGGCGGTACAGCACGTCTTCGCGAGTGGTGAAGTGCTCGGCTTGCCGACGCAATGTCCGAGAAGATGGAGAAGGGGTCTGACCAGACAGAATGTCTAGAATGCAAGCAAGCCAAGGGTCCTTGCGTTGCTCAGAGGGCATGTCGGAGATGGTGAGGGCAGTGGTATCACAGGTAGTAGGTGTGAAGCTGGCAGAGTCAGGAGACAGGGGTGAACGGGAGAGGGCGTCTGCGTCTGAATGCTTGCGGCCAGAGCGATACACCACGCGGATATCGTATTCTTGAAGCCGTAACGCCCATCGGGCGAGGCGACCACTTGGATCCTTTAGTGACGACAACCAGCACAGGGCATGGTGGTCAGTCACGACGTCAAATGGGCGTCCGTACACGTAAGGCCGAAATTTCTCAATCGCCCAAATAATGGCAAGGCATTCCTTTTCAGTGACAGAGTAGTTGCTTTCGGCTTTGGTAAGAGTTCGGCTTGCGTAGGCAACGACGTACTCTTGGAAGCCATCTTTCCGTTGCGCAAGAATAGCGCCTAGCCCGACACCACTAGCGTCTGTGTGGATCTCAGTGGGTGCAGATGGGTCGAAGTGTCGCAGAATAGGAGGTGACGTGAGGATGCGACGCAGTTCGTCGAAAGCGTCGTCACAAGGGGGAGACCACGCCGAAAGATCACTAGAGCCAGCGAGGAGCTTGGTCAAAGGAGCGATGATGGTAGCGAAATTGCGGACAAAGCGCCGGAAATAGGAACAAAGGCCGATGAAGCTTCGGAGCTGTTTCATGGTAGTTGGTTTTGGGAACGCGGAAACGGCTGTAAGTTTGGTGGGGTCGGGAAGAATACCGTCCTTCGAAACCACATGCCCTAGAATCGTAAGCTGCCGAGCGGCGAAGTGGCACTTCTTCAGGTTCAATTGCAGTCCCGCAGCGGAGAGGCAAGCAAGAACTTGCTCGAGGCGGGTTAAATGGGACGCGAAATCGGTAGAAAAGATGACAATGTCGTCTAAATAACAAAGGCAAATATTCCATTTGAGGCCTCGAAGGATCGTGTCCATCATACGCTCGAAAGTAGCAGGCGCGTTGCAGAGGCCGAAGGGCATGACTGTGAATTCGTAAAGGCCGTCGGGCGTAACAAAAGCCGTTTTTTCGCGATCGGCCTCCGCCATGGGCACCTGCCAGTAGCCAGAGCGCAGATCTAAGGAAGAGAAGAATTCTGCTCCCTGTAGGCAGTCTAGGGCATCGTCGATGCGCGGCAGAGGATAGACATCCTTGCGCGTGATACGGTTGAGACGGCGGTAGTCCACGCAGAACCTGATGGATCCGTCCTTTTTCTTCACCAGCACAACTGGAGAGGCCCAGGGACTGCTGGACGGCTGGATTATTCCACGCTTGAGCATATCGTCTACCTGTTGATCGATGACACGACGTTCGGAAGATGACACACGGTATGGACGCTGTCGCAATGGTGCATGTTGACCGGTATCAATACGGTGGACAACTGCTGACGTTCGACCCAAAGAAGGCTGGTCGTGGTCGAAGGAGGCTCGAAAACGCTGAAGGAGTTGGACAAGCTGTTTCTGCTGCACAGGCGTAAGGTGGGAATCGACAGCTTTGCAGAATACGTCGATAGGATCAGCTGTGTCAGTTGCAGAAGTGATGGCACAAGGCAGTAGTGATGCCGTGTCTCCAAGTGTTGTATCGTCGAAAATGTCAGCAAAAGTAGTGAGGCTCCCCAGACATTCGCCGCGTAGTAGGAGCGACGGGCAAGCAGAGACGTTGCATGCGTAAAGTGCCGCAGAACCATTGCAAAATTTGATGACGGCAAACGGGAGGACGAAGGTTCGGTGACGCGCACTCGTTACAGATGGTTGAAACAAAACAGTAGAGTTAGTGGCAGCAGGCGAAAACACAGGCACTAGGACGGCGGACAAAGGCGCGATGTGGACGTCAGCTGCGGCAAACACTTTAGGGGGACTGCGGTCGTCGAGGTCAGGGCACGGATTCGACAACGTCAGTTCAGCACGAGCGCAGTCTACGAGGGCCTGATGGGTTGAAAGAAAATCCCATCCTAGAATGACGTCGTAGGATGATCGCGGAAGAACGACAAACTTGACGGCATACCGAACATCTTGAATCACAACACGAGCTGTGCACTGAGCCGAAGGCGTGATGTAATGCGATGTCGCTGTACGCAGGGCAAGATTCGTAAGCGGCGTGGTCACCTTTCTCAAACTGCGGCACAATTTCTCACTAATGACAGAAACGACGGCTCCTGTGTCGACAAGTGCACGTACGGCGATACCTTCGACTACTATATCAATTTCGTTGGGCGGATGAAGAGGTCTTGAAGAGTTCGACGACAACGCAGTTCTTGCCTCCGGAACTGCGGCTGTCAGTTTTCCTCTCGTGCGGGGCTAGGTCGGCGAAGCATCGGAGAGATGGATCGGCGACGGGGCGAAGACGAACGGCGTGAGTCGAAAGGGCGTCGAGGGGAAAACGAGTCAGCGACAGCCGAAGAAAGTCGTTGGGAATGCTGGGCAGCCTGATAATTGGAGGAAGCCACACCGTCCTGAGACTGGAAGCTGCGACGTCGACAGTAGCGGGCTATATGCCCCGCAAAACCGCACGCGAAACATATCGGCCGATTATCAAAGGTGCGCCATGGGCTGACGGCAGAAGGTCCGGACGGCGAAGTAGGATGGGGTACCACAGTGCGTGTGGGCGGCGGCGTCGTGTAGAATGATCCGGTGGCCCGGTAGGCGCCAGAAACAGATGGAGCCTGTGGTCTGGCAGCGACGGCCGCGTAGGTCAGCGGTGTAGTGGCAGGCGGTGATGGTGGTAGTGCCTGCGCGACTTGCGCCTGAATGACCTGACGAAGACGTGGTTCCAATGATGTCGCTGGTTCAGGTATTTGGGCGACAAGGGAAAGTTGACGGGCAACTTCCTCACGGATGAACTGCTTGATCTGTGGCAGTAAAACGGTGTGATCAGCAGCGACGTCATCGACAAGGGCGGAAACCTCAGCTGTAGCCTCGGCAGCATGGCGCGTCGAGACACGCTGTTTTCGCAACTCGTCGTACGACTGACAGAGTTGGACCACATCGGCGACAGTCTGAGGGTTGCGAGCGACAAGCATCTGGAACGTGTCGTCGTCGACTCCTTTCATGATGTGCTTTATCTTGTCCATTTCGGCGAGAGATGGGTCGACGCGCTTGCATAGGGACAAGACATCTTCGATATAGCTCGTAAACGTCTCGTCCCGGCGCTGGACTCGGCTACGCAAACGCTGTTCCGCGCGAAGCCGGCGCACGGCGGGACGACCGAAGACCTCGGTGATGGTTGCCTTAAAGGTCGACCAATTGGTGATGTCAGCCTCATGGTTTTTAAACCACAGGCTGGCCACATCAGCTAGGTAAAAGCGCACGTTGGTGAGCTTGTCGCAGTCGTCCCATTTGTTGGAAGCGCTTACGAGTTCATACTCAACGATCCAATCCTCGACGTCGTGCTCGTCGTTGCCGTGAAATACGGGCGGGTCGCGTTGCCGTGGCACGCCAGTACAGAAGACTGTCGTTGTGGTGGCAGCAGCTTGCGAAGGGCCAGGAGCAGTCATGTTGAAAGGTGATGGTAGCGTCCGATTGCGAAGTTCCAGGATGATGGGAACCCCGGCTCCTCCACCACTTCAAATGGGGTTGTTTTGCTTGAAGCAGGAATACACGTTGCGTCGCGGAAGGCTTCTTGCAAGTCAGGTCAGGTTACCAGCGAGCGCGAGCGCGAGCGACAACCACAGCCACCGATTGTCGTCTTCCTCTTTCACAACAACAGAGCGTCTGTCATTCGCATTCAGTACAATATATATATATATATATATATATATATATATATATATATATATCGAACACGCCACTCAGCGCCTGCTCCTGTGTACCATCGTTGCCTCGTGTTGACTGCCCAATTTCCGATGCTGTTGATATGAATTCTTTAACTCAGATCTCCGATTCACTGAGGCTACACCAAGGGCATCTCGAAATGGGTAAGCGTACACGAACGTGTGTGGCGGTTATTTCTGTCATAAACAAGCATCAGGGCAGAGCGACTAACGGTGCATGTAATTAACAAGCAGATACACACCTATGGATAACCGCTTGCGTCGCCTCAGCAACAAACAGGAGTTGGATAAGTTTCATCGAATTAATGAAAGTGACGTCAAGTACAAGCTCTGCCCACAGAACCGTGGCGCGCTTGTCAATCACCTATGTAAGAGAGTTTTATATCGAAGCGTAAGTACTATTTTCTGTGTTAACGTAAGCAGCACGCATATCGAAAAATAAAGGTTCGTCATTCCTATCTAAGATACGATCTTTGGCTACGCAGTGATGTCAGAATCTATGATGAAATTTGCCAGGACGTTCGCGTTATGGTCTTAAAACCAGCGACACGAAAGAGTGTGCATGGGAATACCAATTATCTGAAAATGCGAAAACTGCTTGACGTTACGGAAATGAGCAAAGGTGATTGGGTGGAACGTCCGCGCGTATTCTCCCTGTGTGGGACAGCTCCCGGTGGACCTTATATGTATTCTTACGTTGTATCCGGGTATACACTTATTTTCGTTGGCACCGGCATGGGAGACAATCGCTTCGGTCACGGTATGTCGATTTAGCAAGGAAGAAAACAATAAGTGTTCTAATTCCTAAGTACGTCGGAACAGAAAAGGTAAACCAATGACATACTAAACGCTCTGACAACGGGCGCTGGTGCTACTGTCGATCGTGAACATACCGTCGAACTTCACGAAGAGCATCACTTACAAGGAGCGAAAACTAACCTTCACCAAGTATCCCGCAAAGGCTCGAAGACGCGAACAAACACGCAGGCAACGGTTTCGCGGAAATCTAAGCAAGGGCGTCAAGAAAGAACATTTGCCAACCACGCAGGGCGAACGAGGAAAACCATGCAGGAGAAAGCGATCAAGCCAAGACAAACGTTTTCTCGAGCAGACCGTGCAAAGGAGACACGGAGACGGCAGGGCCAACATCATCAAACCATACTCGACGCACCGAAAGAAGCACGGACCGCACGTTCACTCAAACATACGCACTCACTCACGGAACATACCTCACTAGGGTTCGACGACGCCGCTTGGTGAAAGAGTCAAGAAGGCCGCAGCCCCGGCAGAAGGTACGGCGCGAGGACGACGAGGATGGTAGCGCCGGCTTCTTCGCTTCGGCACGCAAGGTTGCGCCGTTCGCCCGCCCTCAACGAAGCACCACGAATTCGAGGGAAGCCTCCACGCAGCGGGGTTTCTCTTGCGGCGAACTGGGAGAGCCCGAGGTTCGGCCAAGGCAACCACGGCTCGTCGCCGGCGGCAACAGAGACGCGAATGGAATGTCACGAAAAAGCGTCGCCGGCGCGCACGGACACACCATTCACAGACGCGCACATACACACGCACGATGAGACAGAGAGAAAGAAGCCAGGGGCAGCCGCCACCGAGAGGACGTCGATGGAGACCGGCTTCCCCGCTCGTCGATAGGCGCCGAGCTCGGAGGAAGCCACAGCGGCTGCAGCAAGACTGGTTTGCGTTCGCGTCTGCAGCCAGCCACCACCAGCGGAATAGTCGCGGCGGAGGTAGCGGAGGCGTCGGAGAGGGAGAAAAACGCGCGTTCCGGCCGCGAGACGCGACGACGGCGCTGCTTTCCTATCACCAATATGACGTCACGGGCGACGTCACATGGGGGGGTTCGTTTTCGTTGCCTACCACCCGCGACCCCTTCTTCGCGCGGTGGTAGGTAGGCGGAGCCGACACCCTGAGGCGGAACGGAACGCGCTCCTCGCTCCAAGCAAGCATCCCAAAACGAAAGCTAGAACAAAAATTTACAAAACAAACTACGCAAACACAAAAGCGCGCGCAGCGACGACATCGGGCTGCCGCTGAAGGCGGCGCTGCGGTCGTGCAAGCTGGCAGGCAAAAGTGGCGCGCGCGCTCTTCCTACGTTGGGCGCCAACTTTCGTGCGTTGCTTTTTTTTTCAGCTGCTCACGGCACAACAGTGCAGCCCCGGCTTCCCTGCTATTCGTTTTTACTTCAGTCATCGCCTCCCGTCTCCCTTGCCTGCAGTTGTTGTGCTGCATTGCTTTGCACTTTTCTCGTCCCGACAATGCGCACTGCCGCATGCACTACTACCGCATCGTCGGGTCCTCCCTCCCACCCATTACCTCGCTCCCCGGTTTTGCAAGCGTCGACTTGGACCTACAAAAGGAGGGATGGAATGAACAAAAAGCACTTTGCCAAGTGCTCCCGCCCTTCCTAGCCGCCTGACGAGGCACAGGGCAGCCATCAGGAAGTGTAGAAAAAAAAAGCTTTTACCGTTGTCGCTTTTTTCTTTTTGCTTCGTTCTTGCTAGTCGCTTTAACTGCATGGCTAGATTTCGTCCACCGCACTTTGTCCCGAACGCGCAGTCGGCTTCCTCTTCCTCGGGAAACAGCAAATTTCTACGCTCGTTTTCTCAGGCGCGCCCGTATACAAGAATCCTCAAGAAAGCAAACCATTTGTAGCCAAGAAAGAAAGCGGTGCCTAGGGCGCAAGCTTTTGTTCATCGGTTCCAAACGACGGGAAAGAAAAGAGGCAAGTGCTTTCGAGATAAAGTTGACGCTGGGTACAGAGTTCAAACAAAACAAAACAAAAAAGAAGAAAGAGCACACACAACACTGGCTGCAGCCGTCCTACAAGCAGTGCCTACTGACCCAGCCCCACCAATTCGGCCAAGCCTAAAGGAGCTAGCTCCTCTTATTAAAACCCACCGGGGTTTCGTTGAGAAATAGCAAAGGACCGCGACGGCCCGCTCTTTGTGAGAAGTGATTCCAATACGGTGCCTATTTGCATTCTCCCAGGCAGCAATAGAACTGCTGTCGTACGGGCGACGGCGTTAACGAAATAAAAAGAACGATATCTCAGAAGAGTGCGAAAATACATAGTGCGGGTTACGTTGGGCCGTCGAGTCGCGTACGTTCCAACGTGTAGCAGATAACAAAATTTGGTGGCTACTGCTGCATAAGAATTGACGGTCCAATCCAGGTGCTATATTGGGAGAATCCAATTTCCGAAGTACTGCGCACTTTGCTCGCATCGTTAGGCGAGTAAAATGCATGCGGGCTTAATACAATGAGCCCGCTTGCTATCGCACACGGGGTCCTTCCTCCTCGAAACGCACTCGCCCACATTTAATGCGCCGATCAATAATTCAAGACGCGCGCGCTGCGAAACTCAGCCTCCGGCTTGATCTGCACACGGATAACTAGAGCGTTTTATATGCGGGGCAGCGGAGCGACAAAACAGCAACGTCATGCGGGAGGGCAGCCATGTGATTAAGTATGCATATTCATAACGTTAATGCAAAAAGGATCGTACTGAGCAAACCAAGAAAAGTAAGCGATGCAGGGTACTTTGTCAGATGTTGTTCGGTTCGAAATTAATGCGTGCGAGCAAATAGAGCAAAAGTGAAAGAAAATATTCGGGGTACTTCGACAGATTTAGGATGAAACTACGATGATGCGATGAAACATTCCACAGCATCACATACTGCGTCAGATAGAAATGAAGGTAAAGTAGGGAGTTTGTACATAGCAAATAATCGGTTTGCTACCCTAAGCTATTTAGAGGGGGGGGGGGGGGGTATTAGAGAGACCTTTAGAACAGAGAAACATGACACATGCGCACGATCGTTGCTGTCGGCAACACAGTATGAAACTTGTCAGAACTAAAATCATTCGCGCCGGTTTGTTGTCCAATAACCCACTCTTAGCCATCTGAGGGTTTTTGAGGTCAGCCTTCTAAGACGATTCCTTCCGACAATGGTCTGTCAACAAAATGTGCCAACACAGCCGCAAACATTTGTCTCCAAATCACTGTAGACGACGGTCGCAGTCTTGAAAACGTTACTCTTAATGTTGAACGAGTGAATCCAGGTGCCGTTTTGCTTACTAATGAACTTGATTGGTTCATCGGTTAGTCCATCGGTTAGTTAGCATGAAGTGATAGAAAAGTATTTCATGGAAAACAGCATTTTTTCGCAAACGTACCGAAAGTGTCAACATAGGAAGAAAAACATCGACAATAAGTTCCGTACTACCTATGCGGTTCAGTATGTGCAACCCAAAAGAAGCGTAGCATAGGAAACCAATACACGCAAATTGTTTTTTCATCGGTTGGTCGACCGATCCACCGTATGAAGTAACAACAAAATCCGTCCTGTAATAAAGCAGCTTCCGCAACATACTTCCGGTGCTAAAATCGTAGGAAATACAGAATTTTTCAGCATTGTCGATGTTTTTTTTTTTCCTACTTACCACAATTCAGTCAATGTATACGATCTAAAGGATGTGTAACAAAGAAAAAAAAAAGAATACGTGCAAACTGCTAATTAATGTAATTGTCGGCGTTTTTACGTCCCAAAACCACGATATAATTATGAGAAACGCCGTAGTGGACGGCTGCGGATATTTCGACCAGCTGGTTTTCTATGACGTGCATGCACCAATATCAACCGTTGGGCAAATAAAGTTTATTCAACTCAACTCAACCTAAATCTAAGTACACGGGCCTCTAGCATTTCGGCTCCGTGTAAACGCGGCCACCGTGACCGGGATTCGATCCCGAAATCTTCACATGCAGATTGTTAACACACAGTTACCTCATCACTTCGATTTACCATGTGTTATTGGATCAACGGATATATATATATATATATATATATATATATATATATATATATATATATATATATATATATATATATATATATATATATATATATATATATATATATCTTTTTTCCGTGTTCACTGAGCCCCATGATGACTGATGGCACCAAACGGGCGGCCGCTCCATCCTAGCGTATTAAGCTGAATAATCGGGCGCGTAATTCGCAACGATGGGCGCGCTCGCATAAAGTGGAATGCCAGTCCGAGCGTATAATGTTTTCTTATATTTTTTTTTCTCGTCAACGTCACGTGTGCAAATCTTTTGAATCCGTCGTACCTCTCGCTTCAGATTACGCTCGAGCAGCGGCGGGGACCCGGGCCAACCCGGCCCGCGCTGCGGTAATTGGCTAATGGGATTTGAATACACCGGATCCCAACGCATCATGCACCCTTCCACCGAGCCAGGCAGGGAAGCAACGGGGTGGAGAAGAAAGCACCGGGGAAGTGATTTCCCAGAGGAGGGCGTTCGCACTCGAGCGAGCTATGTTCGGACTGTTCCTGCTCGATTTTGCAGGTGCTCTTTTCTTTCTTTCTGTCCCACTCGAGCTAGCCTTCCTTCCTTCCTTTCTCATTTCGATGACGTCACAGCATGTGTGCTCACGTTACGACTGCGCGGAGGGCTATAGCGTTACATGACGGTTTTACGTCACGTGACGCGATATCGCGGATTCCTGGCTACTGAGAACACACTTAGGTTTAGCAGTTCAATGAAAAGTTCATGACGTCGAAATTGCCCCAGTGCCTGCATCGTCTTTCTAAGCGCCAGCGTTGAATATAGACGCAAAGTCCAGTCAATCCATCGATCGATTAGTCAAACAGCCATATCACATCACGTAATATCATGCACTCGAAGCATCAATCAGGCTTCTTGTACGTCTTCATACTCCATAGTAACAGTGCGTAGGTATATATAGCGCGCGCGCAGGCGCAGGCACACGCACACGCACACACACACACACACACACACACACACACACACACACACACACACACACACACACACACACACTCCGCGGACATACCGCTATAAAGGAAATAAAGAAGCACAAGCTTTTTTTTCTTTTTTTTTATCCGTGTTGAATCACTACGTTTGTTCCATCCTGCACAGAGATTTCAAGAATTACCTTTCATAGCCAAATGAAACGGGAACTCTGAAAGCCGCGGCATGTACGGCCGTTGAGTGCAGTGGCAATTAACACGCCTCTATTAACGGAGACTCGCGAAATAGATAGTTTACAAAAGGTGATGCTGCAGAGAATGGCGAACTTGCGAAACACGGCGGCGAGGAGAAACGCGTCTGATTTACCATTACAGGCTGAACACCTCAAAAAACGCTGTGTATATAAAAAGAAAAAGAGTTAGACAGCAGTGTTCTTCTCTACGCAACTAAAACAACAAAAAAAAGTTCTTCAAAAGAACAAACGTGCTCTTTTGACTCTAGACGCACGCTCAAATGAGCGGTATAACAAATCCTGATCGATGTTCGTGCTTTTGCAGCGTGTTCCCACGCGCCCGGTATCGTACATTTGCATCCCTTTCACGGGTGCTCTCCGTGCCTTTGATGTGAGGGGGTTGATCCCCGGTACACTCAGCTATCGATACCAGCGTATCCCTCGGGGAACTATACTTGCTATATATGCGGCCTGCTTGTATCCTCATTATTCAGGCGGAATATAAAGTGTTATCGGCCGCTAAAACAAAGAGTCAAAAGGAACTCGGTCTTTGAACACGCACACTCTCTCTCTCTCATTTCTATTTTTATAAAGGTCACCCTGCTCCTCCTCTGTACCTATACGCCTCCACAACCCACACTCTCCTGATGGACAGGACTGAGAGATGCCGCTGCCGGATGACAATATTGCTTAGTGGAAATACTACATGATAAGTATACGCCTTGGGAATACAAGGTGCAAGAATAGGCCTGCGGGGACTCAAAAGGCGAAGCTCTGGCGAACTTCCAAAGACAACACTATCAGTTACATTCCGTCCACCAATGCCCCTATCCGACCGATTTCTTGTACAGCAGCACTATTACCCATATTTTATGTTTAGCGGTGCACATTTTTTTTATTTGATAATAAGCTTATCCCCGAACCTCGAGGTTCGTTTCGAGCCGTGCAGTTCATGCCCAGTACGAAGCTGACACCTTCGAGATGCCCGCAATCAACGTAGCCGGAGGTGTTACCTTTGAGATGACTCCCCGCCCCCCGAAATTTATAAATTTTGAATGTATACCTATGCACGCCATATACAAATACACACGCGAACACACGCACTCCCAAACAAAAATGAACTTCAACACACAGACACATATTTGCACTAAGTCGCACGTATGGCACGCGCACCTGTGTAGACACACAGTAAAGCGTGCATTCTCTCGCATACTCAATTGGCACACACGAAGCTCTGGCAAAAAAAGACCACACGCGCAGAGAAGCCCACAAGGACGCGGGCATGTTGACGTGTCTGTCTTTGGACTGCGCCTCGGCGCAGGCGTTGACGCGTCGCACGTTCTTCACGCCTGTTTGTCCTATACGCAACCACTCCGGCAGTTCGTCGTGTTCCGCCTGAACTGCGCGCGCTTTCTCAACGACGAGCCACGAACATCGACGCGAAGAGTTCGAGGTTGGAAGACCCACTCGCGCCGCGGACGACGCTGCCATCGTCGCAGTCGTCACCGAGGTATAATACACGGCGATAAATATTTCTCAACGTTTTTCTCCATGCGGGCGTGCGACAACGCAATAATCGAGCGCCATGCATAATGAAGTGCCTGCTGCGCGACCACGCGAACGAACGGCAGCGTTTCGTCAGAGACATCTCAAACGCGCGCGCGCGCCTTATGAAGCAATTATCGCGCGACGTACGCTTACATGCAGCACCCATTTCAGCGACCCGCAATTCATACGCGCATTTATGCGTGTATGCACGCACGTGCGCTCGTCTAAGCCCTGGTAACGCATACGGCAACACGGGTAGACCTTGTAGTCAGTTGCACACGGCGCAAGCCTCGAAATTCCGAAATTCACCTCAGCGTCGCGAGAGAGAGAGAGGAGGGAGTTTATACGGAGAATGAAGACTACAGGGGCCCTCGATTTCCGTAGAAGCCACGTCGAACTGACAGACGACAGACGGTAAATGAGACAGGAAGAGCAGAGAACGTGAACAGCACCACCCTTCCCGCAGAATTGGCTAGCCAGTAAAGAAGTAAGAACTATATATAAAGACGAGTAGGCGCCATGGCTGGCTTCGAAGCTCCCAAACCAGCTCGCAACGACGTCATCCAGGACATCACGCAGTCTTACGGTGCCTACACGTGTTTAGAAAACTGCCTATCGGTAAAGACATACATAAACTATATCTCGAGTAGAAACGCCGCAAAGAAACACGACGTATAGAAAGGAAAAAAACAACGGCGCTGCAGACGCGTACACGCATTTGGCCTGGTTGGTCCACAACTTTCTTTTTTATATATTTTTAATGAGCCACAGAGGCTGACGATATACAGTTAGGAAAGTCACGTTTCATGACAAACCGCAGAAAGAGCGTTTCCACAGGGGACCTCTGTGGAACCAGGGGGCCAATACCAAAGTACAGGGGTGCCAGGAGAGATACACAACAAAGCGTTTGCAGGTCGGGGTGTAAGCTCTCTTGCCATCCAATATCGGGTGCAGGAACGCGGAAATAGGAAGTACATACTGCATGGGGGTTGTTCTCTTGCACACGTCCATGACAAAAAAAAAATTAAAAAAGGGGGGGGGGGGCATGTACACAATACGAATGCACAGAATACGAGCGTATGGGAGCGACCGCACCACGTCTGGCAGTTTGATTAACGAGTCGGCAAACCACCAGATGCAAATATGTATCGCGTATACAGGCGTTAGCCGAGCACGGTACACGTACTGCCGCACGTTCTCGAATACGTCGCACGCGTTGCAGCCGAGAGAGCGCGTGCGTCGTGATCTCGCTGCACATGCGGCGTGCTCGCAGTCCAGCACGAACTGTGACCAATATATATATATATATATATATATATATATTGAAAAATGGTGTGCGTCTATTGAAAAATGGTGTGCAACTTGGAAAATGCAGCTAAATAAAGAAAAAACTGTTGTTTTACGCGTGACAAACAAAGTCAAGCACGTCCTAAATTTTGATTATGAATTAAGTACCAGTGTACTAGCTACCGTTAACAAATGTAAATACTTAGGAGTGACAATATCTAAAGACCTCAACTGGACTCAACATATCAATAATATTTGTTCTACCGCTGAAAAAAAGCTATGGTTCCTACGTCGCAAATTAAAGCTCGCTCCAGCACCAGTAAAGCTAACAGCGTACATAACAATAATAAGGCCTACACTAGAATATGCAAGCATCATATGGGACCCTTATCAGAAAGGATTAATCAATAAACTTGAGCGAGTGCAAAGAAGGGCGGCAAGATTTATTCTTTCAAGGTACTCCCGAACTGATTCTGTGACAGATATGCTGCAAGAACTAAACTTGCCCACCCTCTTGGAACGCCGTCGCATAGCCAGACTAAAATTCTTGTACTTACTTTCTCGAAATACATTTAACTTTGATGTAGCGCAGTACCTCATTCCACGACATGTCCGAAACCTACGAAGCGATCACTGCAGAAACTTTCTAATCCCCCAATCTCGGGTACACACATACGCATACTCTTACTTCCCTAGGACCATAAAAGACTGGAACGACTTACCGGAGGCTATACGGGATTGTGAAACTTTAGAAAAATTTGAATCCAACACTACGAAATATTTTCTGAGTAAATCTTCATGAATGTCAACTCTATTTCTCTTGCAATTGAAATAATGCCATGGAATGTAGCTAATTTGACATATTTCATGTGAGTTGTAAAATTTAGTATTGCGATGTATAATGCTGCGAAATAGGTGATGTAATGTATGTATATGTAAGTTGGAGAACGAATCATCGTGATGTGAATTTTCCTTCTATTGCCTATGTATTGCTGCTTTATGTTTTACATAATATTTATATGCAAGTTATTTACTTTTTCACTATTTATGTGTAGTGACATATTATGAATTCTAGAATATATGTATTAGCTAAATGTTGCTACTTCATGTACACAATGATTGATGATTGATTTGTCATATTTGTACCCCACCCCTGTAACGGCCCAATCGGCCAACAGTACCTGGAAATAAATAAATAAAAATATATATATAACCAGCGTCGACGCGCGCATATTATGCTCGTACAATGCCAGCCGCAAAACAAACGCACGCACGCCGTACGGAGCCAACGTTCGCATGCAGTCATGCCAATAGCGCGCGTCGCGTCCCGCTAGGCGTCGCGGCTGTCGCCTGTCCTGTCGTTCCCTTCCTCAAAGCGCACCTATTATTACGAGCCGCGCGCGCACGGCGGGGCAGCTTTCATTTCCTGTCTCTGCTGGAGCGTTCATTTGTCAAAAGGAGAGAACGTACGGCACGGCGGGGAACCGTGGCTCTTATAGAATGAAAACAGCGGCAATCCCTCTCCACACATCTCTCGCGCCCCGTACTAACGTTACGCCGCATGTGCGAGGAATACCCTCCCCCACCCACCCCCTCTCACTACTTCGCACATTTATTTCATATTCCAGATAGTGTGGCTTGCAACGTTAACGCCACGATTGTCAGTCGTCATTTTTCTTAAAGCCGAAGTAATATGTAGCAGCCAGAGAACGGTGCTGTGCGGCGTGTCGCTCTCTTATTGTTCGGTGGAACTGCAATTCTTGATTGATCACTTTAATGTCGATATATATAAGCCTATAGGAGTGGCGAAAATTGTCATGCGCCTACTTTCTGAGGTACGAAGCTACGAAGGAAACTTGTACGGCGCTTCTCGGAAACAAGGATTCAAGATCGAATCATTCGTCCTGGTCCTAGACCCGACACCCGGAGAAATTCTTCCTTTTCATGAACAATTCTTCAATTTATACGGGCCTCTCTCATGGTACTTGAAGTGAGCACTGTCAAGATGCTCGAGGACAGCACAACACTCGACATATTTACGTTTTAAAAACGTTCACATCATTGCGTGAACTTCAATTTGCAGTAAACGGGTTCATATCAACGGGCGTAACAAGAGGACAGCATATCGAAGTATGTGGTCTCGTAACGCTGCTAACACGACTGTTTTAAAGACACGGCCTCTCTAAAAGTCACGTAAAATAGTGTAGTGGTCGAAAATTTTATGTATATCGTTCTTGTGTGTGTTTATCGAAAATGCAGAGTAAGTCTTTCGGCTTCGAACACCGGCTTGCTTCATTTTACTATGTTATAATAAACAAAATCGCTTACAATATAAAAGCTGCCCGGCCGAATGCACAGACGCGAATCATTCAACATCACACGCGCGTCGCCCCCTGATTGAGTCCAGACACCGCTCGAGCTGTTAATCATCATCTCCTTTCCAGAATGTATGACAACATATCTTACACACGCCTGCACAGAGCAGCAGCTCTAGTTATAGGCCGAAGCAATGAAGCAAACGTCGTCGGCGATATTCGGGCCAACGAAGAAACGGGAGCCTCCCATCGCTTCCCGCCGCAGTTGCCTCGACTTGCATCGCGGCTATCAGCGGAACCGAAATCATCAGTCACCGCAAAATCAGGCCGCGACGAAAGCAGCCGTTCTCCTCGCCTTATACGAGAGGTCTGTATTAGATTAGGCATGAAAATACCGTCGCGATGCATCTACAGCAAAGCGAAGGAGAACATCGTTTAAGAAAACAACTCGAACACGGAAGACTGAGAGGGTGGGCAGAGAATCTTGAAGCAGAGGACGAGGAAGAAGAAGAAGAAGAAAGGCGTCTGCCGCCGCGAAGTTCTCGGAACGGAAGGGAACGCCGGCTGCAACGGCACTACCACGAGAACGCGGCGGAAAGACACGAACCAGACGCGCGCGCCGCGGGACCCAACACTGGGCCGCCAGAGCTTTGCGCGCCTATCGGCCCGCTAGCACAAACAAAAGGGGCTCGCGCGCACGCCGGCCAAGCCACGCGCCGCGCCGCGCGCTCTTCGCCACCGCCACGTCTATAAACGGCGGCGCAGTGAAAGCACCATCCCCGCGATCTTCGCACGTTCGCCGAAACATCGTTGCTGCAGCCGGCCAAACGCCGAGGAAGCAGCATTTCTTTCATATGGTAGGCCCGCTAGCGTGTTTTCGATTCAAACCTGACTTGAAAAACGGCTTGGAATCTGGCTTCAAGTTCAGCTCATTTTATTATGGGCAAAGCCTCAGACGCCTCACCAAACGCGAAAACTGACCGTCCACGTCCGGCGACGTCGACACACCCTAACACGAGTGATGCAAAAAATCGCCATCACGCGATGACGTCATCATGAAGTCACACATCGCCAAGAATTGTGACGCCATGAGGGCGTCGCTCGGTCAAAGGTGGACCGGTCACGGAGGCACTGCAAAACTAGGTAAGATGCAGAGAGCTTGCAATGCCTCCGATGCAAAACCACGTCAGGCGCAGAAAGTTTTCGGAGGGGCGCGGGGAAGGCTCAATACACCGACTGTGAAGAAGCACAAGACTGCTTTCGCATTCGAGTCGTCTTAGGCGAATGTATCAGGGACCCAGTGAGTTCTTACTTTAAGAGCCCCTGACAATTGAGACCTGACTTGAAACCTGGCTCTTAGGAAAGCTTCTATATACTGCTTTCACACGACAACGCGGGAGTAGATGCGCCCGTTATAACGCGCACGAAACAAAACCAAACAAAGAAAAGAAAAGGCTCGAGCGCGTTAAGGAAGATTAAAGACGACCCGCCCGGGATAACACGCTCGCACGCTGCGCGGAAAGAGGCCGTTAATCACGCGGGGGAAACATCGTTCAGCGCGCTCGCGCTTAATCCCCGCAACATCTCCGGCCAGGAGCCACGACCCAATTACCGCGCCTCGATCGGCCCCGAACGTATTCACGACCAGTTTGATGAATGACGGCGCGGCGGCAGTCGAGACACGCCCACCTACGGCTACGCGTGGCCGCGATAGACCCATAAAGTGCATAGGCCGCGGCAATGCCGATATAATAAACGCCTTACGCGCGACGTATTGCGGGCTGCTATAAATGCATGCGGTCGACGCGTCATCACCGGCGAATGCGTGAAATCGAAAAGAAGGGCAGTGGCATTTTGGAACGCTCTGTGCATATATATTGCGATATTGCTTGTTTCATCAGAGTATGAAAAATATACGTGTTTATAGGCGAGCAAGCAAGCATGCAAGCATAAGGACCAGGCACAAATAGAGGCGTGAAACCAATCGAGAATGAAAACCAATTGCTAAGGAATGTATGGGGGACATTACTTGTATAGTACAGTAATTACATTACTTGTATAGTACAGTAATTACATTACTTGTATAGTACAGTAATTACATTACTTGTATAATACTGTATATGGTAATTATGACATAAATGGAAATGAAATAAAGTGGGTCAGAAATCAACTAGCGGCAGGTGTACGGACCGAACTTTCAACCTTCGGATAACGCGTCCGATGCTGGACGGACTGAGATATACAAAGGCGGTCGCGTTCCCATCCACTTTATTGGGTCTCCTGTGCAACCTTCTGTGTCTTACTGTAATCCTGGGAGCGTTAGCTGCAGCGTCGCTCGCAGTGATGACGGCGAGTGTGGAACGCTCTTTCGTTGCCAGCTGGAGTCACGTATAGCACGTGATCTTATTACGAGCTGGAAGCTGACCAATAAACCCTCGTTTACTACACATAAGGCACCGAGTCTAGCGGAACGAGACCCTGGCTACGAAAAGGAACGAAAGAGGGCTCGCTTCTTTTGTGTGTTAGGTTGTATTTGACACAACCTAACGAAACGAACAGTGGATGTTAGCATACATATTCTTCGAACTATCAGAACTGTCCAAGTGGAATGACGGACGCGGGCACAGTGAGAACTTTGGGAACAGTACACGCATCTAATCAAACAACGAAGGATTGCGGAAATGTAAGACCGCGATGCAAAATGCTCGAACTCCTATCAATATCGCTCACGAACGCGGCGAGGTCTGAATATATACACTGTATGATATACACAGTTTATATGGCAAGTACCCACACGTGCTGTTTATACCGTCGTAATCATATTAACAGCGGGCGCGGCAAACGTGCTCGGAACCTTACCCGCGGCAAGCGCGCACGTGTGACGTACAATACGGGCCGCCTGACAGGCAACGTCAATCTCGCTTAGTTTCCAATTAGGCCGCTAAGGGGAGCCCGCATGCTTTCGCGAGCTCCGGGCTCGCGACAGGACCGCTAATTTCCGAGCCATGTATACCTGCGACAGGACACTTATGAATGTCGCGCTGTAGTTATGCGAGCAAGACGATGCACATAAACACACAGAGGTCGCGTTCACAGTCGGGAAAATATACATGTTTATGTCTTTATAGGGGCTCGCATCGCACGACACCGAACAGAGCAAGCTTTTTTCATGCGCTATGCGACTACATGATACCGATCAGCGCGTAATGCGCACGCAAGAGATGAGACGAGGTGCAAAAGCGAGGGATAATGCGCTGCATAATATACTCCTCGCGAGCCGCGCATGCGCGCCTTGGGTGGTCAGATCAATGCGGCCGAGCCTGCGTGTGTTTGCGTGCATCTCCACGTGCGCTCGTAATGAGAAACGCATGTTTACTATACCAATACGCACGTAAACAAATGGATCGTATTGCGCGTAGACGCAATATAGAAGCGTAACGTATAACAGGTACTATGTCGCTGAAAATTTCAGCTCTTGTGGGTTTACGTTGATAACCCTGCTGCAGCTAAGAGGTATTTCGCACAGGACTATAGCGAGTGTCCCCTTTGCACACACGCACCCTGCCGAAGTCCATAGTGGGCGATGAAGAGGAGCGATGGGCGGCCTTTCCACCGCCGCCCAACGTGGCGAGAACGCATGGCCCCTTTCTATTCGCAATGCCCACGAACTATAGGTGGCGCGCTGTGCTTTTCAAGATGGCGCCAGGAGGAGGGTCAACCCGATTGTTAGCATAGGAACAGATAGGACGTGCGGACGTACGGACCATGCCACTTTCACCGGATGAAGTTATGAGCTGCGCTGAAATGGATATGAGGCTAAAATACTTTCCCAAACCATGGAAAGTGCTAAGTACTCGCCACCTAATTATTTGCTGCGAAGTGAAAGGTTATATTTCAGCTCCGTTACCGTGCATAATGATGCTTTGCGAAATCCTGTGCGTGCTACATAAACCTGTACGAACTAGAATTGACGTATGAGCTGAACGGCACTCCGAGGTAGTACGTACCGAGCCTGCCTGACGGATTTGCCGCAGTAGTAGGCCGCCAGCGAGTAGCGCCATCGCTGCTGCGCGTGATGATGGCTTGCAAACATAAAAGTGTTCTGCGATAATACCCCTTCGTCATTACTTTCGCAGTCGGAAACGCGGAGTTACGTCTTCAACGGAGCACAAGCATTTAACATGCCATTCAGTACCGCTTGTGTCACAGCCATGCTGAGACTCTAGCCGTGTGTACTTCACTCGCATGTTGCAGGTTCGATCAGCACGATCGAAACATGAATATCGAAAAGAATGCACACGTGTGCTTTTCGCAACGTCGAAGAAGTTCGCCGAGAAGCGTGGATTGTGGCCGTGACTGCACGCTCCATCGCTCTAACCATTTCGCTTCGCTGGTCGAGCTCGAGCGAGTTGGCGGCATGCGGCGCTCCATAATATCCACAATAATTGTGATACATGCAATGCACAAGAGGAACTATGCTTTTATTTTGATCTCGCTCAAGGATATTATACATTAAATACAATCAAAGTGACTTACGAGTTACGAGCGTGAAAGAACATTAACGCACGAGGGGACGTGAAGTGCAACTCGCTCGTCGTGAGTTAGCAGCTGGTGGTTCATCGTCGCTATCACTCTCGGTGCTTTCACAGTCTTCTACGTCCAGTGAAAAATCCTCGTCGTCAAGATGGTTTCTTTCAACATCACTGCTGAAAGCAATCAGAAGAATTTCCTCCGCCGAACGACTTCGACCACTCCGCGTCACCACGTTTACAATTAGAGAGACGTCTGGGCGCGGAGAACGTTTTGCTCTCAGACCGGTCAACAAGCAAATCGCTTGCAGTGTGCTGCCACCTATCAACAAACGTACAAAAACAAGCGGCGCAGCGGTGGCTATGAAACCCAACACACTGGCGAAGGACGGCGTGGATGGAAAGCGTTCGCTCCACGAAAGGCGTCGAGCAGACGCGTCCTCGAATGATTGAAACGTCGCTCGCACGATTCCTAACAGCGCTTTGCTGACGAAGGATAGAGGCCCTATTTTAATGTATCGCCAACTTGAGATCGCTCAGTTATACATGAGCACATCGCGAGCCCGCGCGACCTCCCTCCCGCGTACAGTGTTATGGGACTCATGCACTGCAAGAAACATTCACCAATTATATATGCAAGTAAAGCAGGGTGAGCTTCAACTGAATATGTCAGACGATAACATTTAACTTACCTACGTGGCTACAGAAATCCTCGCGAAGCTGATAGTATGTGTACACTGTGGGCAAGCATTGAAAGCGCGAGTTGCTACGTATTTTCACGAAGACTTCGCGTCTCGCAAGAACGAATCAGATTTCTCGTGTCACGGAGGGCCCGGTTTGTTCACTGATGCAGGGAACATGCAAAGTCGTAGTGTTCCTTTCTTGCCAACGCGTTAACACTGAGGCTAGCACAGCCGAACACGGGAGCGACTGCATAGTGCCGCCATTTTGTCGTCTACTAAACCTCCTCGAGAGGACGCTCCTCGATTCCGCTCGGTGGCGCGACAGTCTATGGGCATTGCGAATACCCCCAAAATACCCTTCGTCCGCACCGACAACCGTGTTTTTCTCCCGAGTGCTTTGGCTTTCAGCGGATGTGTCCACATGAAACATCAATATACAGTATTTATAGGTATTATAGCGAAACATATGGTTTCCGAACCATGTTCTTCGATAGGCACTTTCATCGATGGTCATCCAATCCACTACTTTCGGAAAGGCTTTTTCCTTGTTTTCTTTTTCTTTTTTTGCATTCTTCAAGGTTGTTTTACATTCTATACACGTGATGACGTTCACTGTTGGCA
This sequence comes from Rhipicephalus sanguineus, assembly GCF_013339695.2. Taxonomy (NCBI): domain Eukaryota; kingdom Metazoa; phylum Arthropoda; class Arachnida; order Ixodida; family Ixodidae; genus Rhipicephalus; species Rhipicephalus sanguineus. The sequence continues at coordinate 23,586,399 of NC_051184.2, forward strand.
CGCTGCTTTCTGAATACGCTGCTGACACGGACGCATAGTGCTCGAGAGCCTTCTATATCTGGCATAGGGCTACAGCCATTAGGCTGTAGCAAGTACACACACATCGTGAAAAGTTGCCCCATGGACGCCAGTTTTCAACGCAAGCACAGGTAGTGTGGTCATGCGGCTACCTCAACTCGCTAATGTTCTAGGGACACGAGATATAGGCTGTATTCATCGGCAGGTATAAATTTCCTGATTCGACCAGAGTTCCCGCTAATTAGGGATCCCGGTGCACACATATCGGATCACGCATGCGCATATGCATGACCGAATATTCAACGGCCGTCCATCAAGGGGGGACAAAAATCCCCATTTGAACCGCTAAAGAAGCAAGTAAGAATCAAAGAGGCTCAAGTGAATACGCAGGCAGAAACATCCGGAACTTCGCCCAGAACGCCACATTCAGAACGGCTGGCGTCCGGCGAAGATGCATGCACACGTGCGTACACGCGCTGTTTTGCAGCGGCTCCGAGATTCTAGCAGAAATAAAAACGCCTTTACACTCATCAAACGGCATTAATTACACCACGTAATGAAAAACGATGTCCATTACGCGAAACATGATACGCTACTTCCCTCTGCACTGTTTCGGAGATGCATATCTATATAAACAGTGAGGCCCGCAGTACATCAAGCGCTGAAGTTCCGTTAATGCGTGGGACCCGTGAAAGCTTCCGCAAAAAGCACCAGCTCTCGATTTCAAGCACAACATCATACCTTTACATGTGAGACCCATAATTAGACATTTCATAAAACTCGACGAGTCGATCGTTTCCTGTTTTTGCCCGCGCATGTTTCTGGCACGCTTCGCGCCGATGAGGAAGCTTAAAAGCGCGACGACGTGTGTAAACATCCATTAGGGCCGTCTAGAGAACCAAACGTACGGCGGGCCGTCTCACTTTCAAAGCGCGACGCTATATGAGGTCGCTCGCATACTTGAAAAATTGAAAAATATGCACGGATGAATAGCGGTGCGCGTGAGCGTGCTGCATCGCCGTAAGGCTGGCATAGTAGTCGCGCACGTGTGTCAGACATGCCACTGACGTCTCTAAACAACATTTAGCGCTATATCAACTTGTTATGATTGACGCAATTGTGAACGGCACATTCAGGTGGTCATCAATCAATCAATCAATCAATCAATCAATCATCTATCTATCTATCTATCTATCTATCTATCTATCTATCTATCTATCTATCTATCTATCTATCTATCTATCTATCTATCTATCTATCTATCTATCTATCTATCTATCTATCTATCTATCTATCTATCTATCTATCTATCTATCTATCTATCTATCTATCTATCTATCTATCTATCTATCTATCTATCTATCTATCTATCTATCTATCTATCTATCTATCTATCTATCTATCTATCTATCTATCTATCTATCTATCTATCTATCTATCTATCTATCTATCTATCTATCTATCTATCTATCTATCTATCTATCTATCTATCTATCTATCTATCTATCTATCTATCTATCTATCTATCTATCTATCTATCTATCTATCTATCTATCTATCTATCTATCTATCTATCATCTATCTATCTATCTATCTATCTATCTATCTATCTATCTATCTATCTATCTATCTATCTATCTATCTATCTATCTATCTATCTATCTATCTATCTATCTATCTATCTATCTATCTATCTATCTATCTATCTATCTATCTATCTATCTATCTATCTATCTATCTGTCTGTCTGTCTGTCTGTCTGTCTGTCTGTCTGTCTGTCTGTCTGTCTGTCTGTCTGTCTGTCTGTCTGTCTGTCTGTCTGTCTGTCTGTCTGTCTGTCTGTCTGTCTGTCTGTCTGTCTGTCTGTCTGTCTGTCTGTCTATCTATCTATCTATCTATCTATCTATCTATCTATCTATCTATCTATCTATCTATCTATCTATTCATTCATTCATTCATTCATTCATTCATTCATTCATTCATTCATTCATTCATGTATGTGTGTTTATTCATGTATGTGTGCGGGAGTGCGTGCGCGATTTTCGTGGGCGGAACCAATTCAAGATAGCTGGAAAACCTTTTAACAAGTGATCGGGGGCGACACATTAACAAAAATGAAGTAAATGTGTCTACAGCCGTTTCGATTCAACCGAATTTCTTTTGCACATCGAAACCCGCCCGCGTCTACTGCGATCACACCCACTCCGAAACTCCAAGTTCGAAATCCCACACAATCTTTCTCGGTGCGAAGCAGTGTGCTGGTTCTCAATCAAAGGACGGCGAAATACAAAGCCAGAAAAACGTACTCAATCTGCCTTTTTATTCCTCTTTTTTTTTTCTTGACCTTTGACCGTCGGTTTGCGTGTATACGTGCTTGTATAGTTACGTAAGATGTTTTTGTCTCGCTTATATTCCTTCTTCCTGCCTCTGTGTCACTACACGGTGCGAGCTTCACGCTTATGGAACGAACAAGCTTCAGACTTTTACGCCAATTAGCGAGTGCGTTTTCGCATCGCGCGAAATGCGACAGTTTCGTCAGCGACATAATTAAAGAGCTCTAGGGAAAACTGCGCCGAGAGCATAGCTCAGACACGTCGTTGCGTCGCGTATATCGCACGGCGACAAGAACGCTTGTCCAGTTTGTTCTTTCTTTGCTTCTTTGTTTCTCGTACGGTGGGTGCTCTCTGTTTCTCTTCGAAACAAAACATGGACAAGCCGTTCGTGGGTCTGACGACAGGCGCTGGAGGTGCACTCGGTTACCAAAGGTTTAGAGAGGCAGTCGGTCGGGGACAGAGTTACCAGATGACGCCGAGCTAACAAGCGAGTGATTGCATGGTTTGCATTGACGTCACCGTGGCCGCCATCTTGGTGCACGAACTGGTTGAGACGCAGGGTGAACTCTTGCTCGAACGCGCGGAGCAAGAAACGGTGACATCAGATTAGTTCCGGTGCCCCCTCCAATCCTTTGTGTTCCCCCTTGGCGCAGCTGACTAACAGAAGAAAGTGGGGAGAGTGCAAAGGAACGCGCGAGGAGAGAACGGACTGCGTGTCCTCCGCTGAAATGACACTGTAATAAGATAAAAAAAGTCACGGTGGCCGCCATGTTGGTGAACAAGCGCAGAGAACCTGTCTGTGACGTCACGTGCAAGCCATGTCCCAAAAAGAGCGGCGCGACGTTTTCGAAGAAGCCCAGAAGGAGCGGCAGTTTAATAAATTTTCTCATTCTTGAAAATATTCTTATCAAATATAATAAAAAATCGCTCAAATGCGGACTGATGATAAGAAAATGACTAATTATTTTGTTCAGCGAAAATAGGCGCGGCTATAAAGGAGAGCACATGTTTACTATTGGACACAGTATCCGGGGCAGTCTCCATTTTGTTCACTGCACGTTTGCCAGGGCGTCAATGACGATACTTCCTAATTGCCCCTATGTAAGTCTGATTTCAGCGTTCAACTACACAAGGTCATTGATAAACGCACTGTCGAGTAAACGTGACGAGCACTAAAATGACTACATTTGCAGGAAAAATGCGAATAAGCCCCAAAAATTCGACAGGAAGCCCAAATCTGCTTATTAGAAGTGAAACTAAGTTCTACCCGGGGATCACAATCAATACACTAAAGACTCGTCCAGCTTTCCAATCCGCCTGTAGGCGTACACCGGCAACCGGTTTAGCAAGGTGGAGCAATAAGGCTAAAAGGCACAACAGCAAAACGCGCCCCACTGAGGTGACGCAGGAGAAGGAAGCGTTATCAATTTTCGAGACTTCAAAAATATAACGAGATCTCGAGAGAGAAACGAGGAAAAGAAAGAGATTTCAATCAGAGGGACGTCTCGTTCGCTACGCTGAACAGGGAAAAGCAGACGAAGGATTGGAAAAAAAAAACAGAAGGGCAATCGCTACAGAAAAGCCATTTCGCATGCACAGTATACGATAGACACGGGGCGCCTATTATACAGCGTATATTACGATACCCGGCGGTTGTTTAGGGCACCCCTTACTTAAAGCATTATACTGGGCTAGTTGGAATATTTAACTTTAATAAAGCATTTCCAGCGCTTAAGCGAAGTGGGAAAAAAAAAGCATACAAACAATGAAAGAAGGCACCAGCATGTTTTTCTCGTATTTCGCTTAAGCGTTGGAAATGCCTCAAAGTTTAGAGCACCCAGTTTGCATTTCCTATCTTTTTTTTTACATTTTCTTGCTTTGATCCAGATTACGAGGAGCGAAAAAAAAAAAAAAGAGCCATTCTAAGGAGCAAACGAGAAGCACAAGTGCACCACTGTCGCTAAGAGCATTCTATAGGCTGCCAGCACTGCTCCGTGTATAGTGCCGGCCGCCACACGACGCTCGGCGCAATGCGGGTGATTAGAGCCGTTGCGTGCGCAGTAACGAAAAGCTACCGACAGCGAGTGCTCGTGTCTGTAAAAAATTGTGGGGGCGGGCAAAGGGGGCGGCGCGACGTGCCGCTAACGTAAACGGTCCGTGCAGCATCGCGCCCTCCTGCTCGCTTCGCAGCCAACCAGGTAACAAATCACGCGCCAAACCAGCTGTGCGCCTGCGTCTCGGGCGTAGTACAACAACGAGCCGTGCGTGCTCGCGCGCCGCGCAAGTGTGCGAGCCGCGTCTCTCGGAAAAGCCGCTTAGCGCGAAAAAGTGAGAAACGTGAAACGCGCGCCGAGTCTCGGCCGCCGCAGTCGCTCACGGCTCGCAGCTCGGCGGCCGGGAACGCGGTCAAATCTGTGGCTACTTCACAGGCGTGCCGCCCCGGACGAAGGCCGAGCCTAAGCGACATTTTCTATGCATTCCGTCCATCAACATCGGCAGGCCAAGGCAGAGATCACGTGATTGGAATAGCGGGCTACGTCGACACAGATGACCTGCGCAAACGCAGCCTGTCAGACACAACGCTTGGTCGTGCGCACCGTACTCTGTTCTCTCTCGCTCTTGAGTTCCTTCCTCCTCCTCCTCTTCTACAGACGCACGCGAAAGGTCCCTAACCGTTAACCAGCGCTTCCGCATGTCTGATATCTTGGCAGTTGCCATTATCTAGAACACGCTGCAGCGCTATATCTGTACGAGCGATGACACAGCGCAAAACGAATTTAAACCGGATGTGCGGTTCGATTTAACTGAGAAAGTTGATTTGAATCGCATTGGCGAAACCGGAAACGCACAACGAACCACTCACACTTATGACCATGATATAAGCGTGGTAACTACGCCTCCTAACGTGATAATGGGCTATTTATTTCACGATCACGTGCCACTGAAATGCTGGAGCACCAGCATGGGGGGACGCGACGTTCGCGATGTCAAATTATTGTTATCGAAACATCACGTGCGGATTCTTTCGGTATGCACGCACAGGGGCGTGTCAGCACGTTCAGAAGCTGCGTCCATGACGTCGCGTGCAAGCTACTTTTAGTAAGTATGCGATTGTTTACTTCAGCAAACGTATTAAATAGCAGGGAAGAAAAAGAAAAATATTTACTTCTGATCGTACTGTGACTCTAGCTTGAACAGCTTGCACCTGAATGAAGGTCATGAGTGGGCCAAAAGGAAGGTGGTAAAAGAAGAGAGAAAATAGAGGAGAAACATTTACATACACAGAAGGCTCGCTGTTAGCTGACCAACAGCTACAACTGAGAGATGGCAGTTGGCGATAAGTGTACAGAAATGCGCGCTGCGCCGTGCTCCTGACCGGGCTGCAGAAATTCTCCTTTTCCAGAGCGGTGGCGCGCCTCTAGCGGTGACTGCCAGAATCACGACTTGTGGCTCTCTCACCTTCCTCCGTCCGCGTTTCCCGGCTGTGAATGCGTGTTTGCGCGCTGGCGTGACTAGCCGTGTGTCGCATGGGAAGTGTAAAAGAAAAATAGGAGTGAACTTGTAGTGTGCTGTTCGGTCGTAAGTGCAGCGAAGCATGAGTAGCAGCTTTTCTGCGGACGAGTTGAAGAAATTTTTATGCTCAAGCGGCTCGTGGACTGCCGACCTGACCCATGTGCCGCCTGTGTGTGAGCGTGTTATTCAAGCACATTTCGGCGCGTCAACTAGCCGCGGGCTGCAAAAGGGCTGGAAATTTAAAGAAGAAAAGTATATTCGCCGGCTGGAATGCTGCACTACTCGCCATCCTGCCGGGTGTGAGCTCCACCTGCTAAGGAGCATATGCCTGTGCTCAATGAAGCCTGGGCATTACAGGCAAATCGTTGCCCTCCGCGAGGACAGCGTCACGTCTGATTGCAGGGGTTAGGATGATCCAGCACGACTGACTAGCGTTTCCATGAACTCGACAGACATTCCTGCCCGACAAACGACCCAGCCGACCCGTTTACAGCATGCGTGTAAATGCGGATCGGTCGGGCCCGCCAGCGCCGAGGCTTTTGGAAACGGCAGCGGGGACCGGAAGCCCAGTTCGAATGTGCTGATGTCTCTGCTGGACACTGCGTGTCGTTTTTTCTAGAGTCGTCAGAAGCGAGTTCATGTAAACGCGGTCACATCGGGATCGGTCAGCCAGATTTCTGAATCCACTTTTTCCTTTTTGCTGCGTGTAAAGATGCTGCAGGGAAGCAAAAAAACCTAACCTTGGGGAGCTTATTGCTGGCATTTGTGCAACCTACAGCGGCGCACCTCTGCGGCATAACTAAACCCGGACACGAACGCTTGCCAGTGCAAACACGAGATACCTCAGTAAAAAACGCGCACGTTTTCTTCGCAAAACGAGTTCGAACAATAGAATCGCTAAAGAGCGCCACACGACATACGGGGAACTGAGAACACCCGCTGAATAGGGGGGAACTCTGTCGTACGCGGAGCACCCCGTGTTTACTCACCGACCACACGCGAGACGAGACGGGCGCGAGGTTCCTGGACATTCAAGAATAGGGAAGAGCGTAGCAGCGACCACAGTACGTTCGGGGGACAAACAATAACATCGATCCGCGAATACACGGCGAACGGTAGGCTTCATTCAAAACTAGGACGGGCTGCCAGCGCACTGTACCCACGTGCACGACAGCTACGAGCACGCGGGGAGCCAACCCGGCGTAGCCACGATCCGGGGATTAGCTCGAGGAAGGGGAAGGCTTACAAAGACGGCGAAGCCGTGCACGTGAGCAGCAGCGTAGCACGCACGTACGCTGTCCAAGCAAACCGGCAGCACGCGCGCACGAAGCGCGCCAACTGTTTTCCAAAGAGATCATGGGTGATTATATTCGCCTCCTCGGCCGCGCACGCGGACAGAAGGGATTAGCCGGGACGGACCACACCGGATTAGCGAGCGCTCCGGGGGACGCGTCGAAAGAAACGTGCAATGAGGTAGATATGGGGACGGGGATGGGGGGAACTGGGCCAGAAAAACTGGGGAATGTGTACTTTGTGCCAGCGGAAACTGACATGGCCGCAAAGAGAGCAGTAACACTGACACGCGTTACCAGTGTAGTGTCCTTCCTTCAGCAGTCTTCCATCCCAGGCTGCACAGCACATTGGTCCAATATTGTTTATACGTTGGCAAATGATGGCCCAATGATGGCCCATACAAACCACTATAAAACCAATGTTGGCAAGCCAGCCTACAAGGATGCCAATAATGGTCCATCTTTGCCAGCCAACATACAATATTGGTCGTGCTATTCTTTAAGGTTGGCAACAACGGCCCATCGTTCCCGATGTAAATACGATATTGGCAGAACCAGGCCGTATGGATGGCAATATTGGGCCAGCTTATCCGTTGGTAAAACAATATTGGTTAAGTAATGTCAGTAGATTGGATATATTGTCCAGTCAATCTGACTGGTTAAACAATATTGGACGGCCAATGCTACGCGCCGGACAATATTGTCCAGACTTACACGTTGTCGCTCCAATGTCTTAAACACTGGCAAGCATATGCATGATTAATCGGCAAGAATGTTTTTTCCCCTTTTACCATCACTGAGGGAAGGTTAGCCCGAATCGAGCCACCACCTGCATGCACGCTATTATGAAAATCACTTTGTCCGGCATACAGCGCACCTCAAAGAAGATTTCTGGTTACTTATCACCATAGGCGTGCGCAGGGTTCCCCATTAGAGGGGGGGGGGGGCAAAGGTTCGTCGCAGCGTCCCCCACCCTACTAAGAGGTTCGTCCGAATTAACCGGGTTGCGGACAGGTATGGCCGAATTAACGAGAGTGTGATGCCGTTAAACAATAAACATGCTTGCAGGGACCAGAGAACGCGTCCTAATTATCCGACTTTCCGAATTAATAAGTGTGGAATTAACGAGCTTTTACTGTATAAAGATGGCAAAAACAGTCCATCGTTGTCAGCCAACAAACAAAACTGCAAATTCCAATCTATAAGAAAGGGAACAATGGCGCACACAGGGTCTCGATTTTTAGGTTGGCATTTAGTGTGGCACAAAATATATGCAAAATAGTTGGACAAAATTCGTTTTACAGGTGTGGAGCAATGTAATATAAGTACCAAGTTCTCAACTGAGTTTTGCGCGCTGTTGGAAATACATCTATGAGAAAGGAAACACAAAACAAAATCTCACTTTGCAATGCTTGTTGAAAGTTAACGTTAATTGTGTGATACAGCCAGCGTATACATCGCAACTGTATAAAAACAACCAAAAAACCCTACTTTTACATTGATTGAAGCTGTACATAGCGTTGACGAGTTAATGGAGTAGAATAGAAGTCATCTGCTTCGCAATGGGCCTCTGCGCTGGTGCGCCTTCTGCGCACCGCACACGCACCGAAATTATTCTCACGGCTTTATTAGCGGCAAACAATCAAAACATTTCATGTGACTTCAACCACGCTGCTTATTTTCGTGTTTGCTACTCGACTGGTTGAATTACAGGATTATAACTTCTTTGTGTGCGCGCAACAGCGACGTGCTGTCCAAGACTACGGTATCGCCCGCGGAATCTTTAAATGATCGATGAGTTATGTTTGCACTTTCAACGCTTCACACAACCAGACGTGTTCACTTTGAATAAATGTTCTCGGTGATCGGGAGGCCGGAGAAGCAGCGCGGCGCCATGTTTTGCTCCGGAATTCGTCCTCTCCTCGCGGCAGTGGGGCAGCGCGGTGGTCGCTGGTCATAAAACACTTGTCACTTGACGGTTGCTCCGCCCACGACGGTTCGCTTTCAATGCCTGTGACAACGAGGGGGGGGGGGGGGTTGAGGGAGATGGCGGGAGACAACGGCAGCTCGGAAGATGCGTACGCGTTTCGGCCCCTTCTGGCCGGCGGCTATTCTTCGTCAGTCAGTGGCGGGGAACTTTCCCTCGTTCGGGCTCCCAGCTTCGGCGGGCGCGCGCCCCTCAGTATTCAGTCGAGAGTCATCGGGAAAAAACGGAGTCGGATACCGGGACAGGATGCCACGATTCTACGGATACCGAGATTCGACGGCGATGCCACAGTGAGAAGGCAGCTGCCCTGTTCTTCATCGGACCTGACTGTTTTGACTTTTGAAGAGCGATCCGCAGATGAGCGCCGATAGGTTCTGACAACTCGCAAACTTTCCGCCGGATTTTTGTGTTCGTATCGCGTTCAGTAAGTCGTTTTTCTCCTTCGTCGCATGTTACTTTCCGTGTTGTTCGTAAGGGAAATGTGTGCTGCGTTTATTATTGTCTACATTACCGCGTAAGATTTTTTTAAATTTGCTAGTTTGTGAATACCGATGTGGGGGGCTTTATTGTGCGCTTCGAAGTAGGTTGGTTAAGTTCTCGCCCTCAGCGATGTTGTCAGCATTTGCGTGTGCTATTTTGTTCTTTTCTCGCGTTGTAGTGCGTCAGCTTAACACCCTTTTTTCATTTTCCCTTCGCCGCTGGATTCGCGCAAAGAAATGATGGATTTGTAACACACAAATTTTTATTAGTTGTGAAGTTGTCGCAGACTTTCAAGCTCTTGCCGCAGTCACCTTTTAATTAATAAATAGGCGATGAACTTTCTGGTAGTTCAAGGTGGTTATGGATCTCGGCTGTATCGAATGTCTGTTCACGTGTACATGTTCATTTATTTCATTTTGTATCACGCTTCGCTTTTCACTGAATTCCTTTTGAACCTTCGGTGAACTGACAAATCAAATAAGCGCTAACACCTAGGGAGGCTGTGTGTGTTTGTGAGTGGTCCCGTTTCCCCGATTTCTAATATAAGGACGTTATTGAAGGTAATTAGTGTAGGTTCTGTGCAGCTGTTATCTGCCAGCAAGCGGTCAGCAGTACAAAGCGCGAAAAGCGAAATTATTTTCAAAACTTGCAGTATCTTTGCCATATGTATACATGCAGAATAAACTTGTGTGTACTCTCAGCTTTTGTACGCTGATTATCCCTGCTGCTTGCCTAAAAGCAAAAGCCTGGGCAACATGCATTTATTTACGTGCACAAAAATCTACCTCACGTTAAACTACACATTCAGTGGAAAATGTTTTCATTTCCAGCGTTAAACGCTGGAAATGAAAGAACGATGGTGCAGCCAACGATAAAGGCTGGCAAAAAATATTGGAGCTGCCAATATTTATACAATGTTGGCGATACGTACGACGAACAATGTTGGCTACAGCCATCCTTGCCATTATTGGCGATATGTTGGACGGACAATGTTGGCTACAACCATCCTTGCCATTATTGGAAAATCATTGGCATCCAATATTGGACCAATGCACATTTAGGTGTAGCAAACCCCCAAAAGCCAACGCAGGACCAATATTTCTGCCAATGTTTACCAACATTGTTCCGAGATTGGTCCAATGCCGGCGTGCTGCCTGGGATGCTACCCGTTGACAACTGCGAGACCGCCCACCGCGCCACGCGGAACACGAAGATGCGGAACTTTCCGCGCAATACGATAAACGAACGGCGCGAACGCGGAACAAATGGATCTGGATACGAAATGGGGGGGGGGGGGGCTTCTTGTCCGCGTCTCGTCGTCTTGTTGTGTTTGTCCGGCACGTTTGCCCTAGCTATTGTGTTGCCATACCAACGAACCTCAAGGCTAAGAAGAGCAAACTGCGGAGCTCTTTGCGCGACGCGAGAGTAATGACGGGAATTCAGCGTGATGCAGGCAGGAGTCTTTCAAATGAAACGAATTTAATTTTTATAGACTTACGATACTTCAATAGATCCACGTCATATCACAGAACAATGTAGCACTGCAACAACATAGTATAGCATAGTAATAGTATAGTAATAGCATAGTCTAGTACAGCACAGTAATGGAATAGTACAATATAGTATAGTTATTAGTGGACGTCAGCAGGAGGCTAGCTTCCAGGCCCGAAGTGTTGGAGACAATACAGCGTAGTGGCCGCCAGAGCCAGTTAGAAGCATAGAAGTATACACACAAGACAGCGTATGTTCGGCGAATCGTTTAAGTCGTTAGGGGAGAAAGAATAACAAGAAGAAAGAAAAAAAAAAAAGACGGGACACAGCCGCAGTCCCGAGAAACGCGCGACGTAGACCGCCTTCTCCTCCCCTTTACGTAAGCTTACCTTGGCTTCGCCATTCTTCTTCTTTCGTTTTCTCGCGAGTGAAATATAACAATGACGGGCGCGTCGTGTTTACGCGCTCGCACGCAAATTGCGCAGGCGCCGAGCCAAAACCACCTGCGCCCAGGAAAACTAGGCTTTTCGTATACATAGTAGCGCGGTAGTCCCGCGACATGGAAGTGAGTCTGCTGCTGGTCAAGGAAGTTGAGAAACTCCGTATATGTGCGTGTACTAAATTCAGGTAATGTGAAACACTAAATCACGACAGAAGAGAAATGAATAAAGGGCATGAAATCAAACAGACAATGAAGCCGTGGCTACGAATGGCGCTGGGTAACACTCCCAGGTTCACAACTTTAGATTCACAGAGGTATCTAAAAAAAAGTGGACGGGAGGATGACCGCCGCTGCAGCTCGTTTGGTATCGGACGCGTTATCCGAAGGTTTCAAGTTCGGTCCTTATATTTGCAGCAAGTTGTATTTTCGTTCACTTCAATTTCTTCACATTTATATCATCATTACTACACTGCAGACTACAACTAATGTGCCCTATACCTCCCTTGGCTCCTTGTTGGCTTTGGTAGATTGTATATAATCCCAACAGAGTGACATACAATAATTAGAGAACTTTATTGTCACTGATTTCATTAACATATGTCCATTACTGAAAGAGAGAAAAAATACCTTCTGTTACCCAGCGCTTCTTACAGACGAGACAGCAAGGTCAGCCTAGAGTCTCTAGTCCGAAAGTGCTATTCCAGACACTCGAATTCCGCCATCTTGTCAGTTCTGATTGGCCCGGAGCTCTGCTACGGCCTTTCTGATTGGCTTAAAAAACAGCCATTACGTAATCTTACAATAAGGCGGAATCTGACAGCGCCCACAGTCATCCCAGGGTGTCCGTTAGCCCACGGTCATGCTCTCGCAGCCAAATATGCAAGCCATTTCTGGCAAGCTGGATCCGGGTTGAGCAGGGAACATGGACATCGTAGTTTCGTTCTTTAATGTCGCGCTGAAGGTCCAGCAACCGAATGTCAGCGTAACGTCCGCGGATTTCAAACTTTTTTTTTTTTATGTTCTCGTATTGTGGTCATAATTTTCTTTCCCGATTTTCTCCTGCCCCCCCCCCCCCCCAAAAAAAAATAAATAAATAAACCCTCGGCGGTTTGATGTAGAAATAAGTGCACGAGTCCTATAGTCGTCCATTCTTCAGAGGTCTGAAAATAGTACTATGGCTGCATAGTGCCCAGCACGATTCCCACACGAAAACATCGAACACGCAGTCAATACGATTTCCGGCATCCCGTCTTGTGTGAACCCCACGGACCTTTCTTTCTTTCTTCCTTCCTTCCTTCCTTCCTTCCTTCCTTCCTTCCTTCCTTCCTTCCTTCCTTCCTTCCTTCCTCCCTTCCTTCCTTCCTTTCTTTCTTTCTTTCTTTCTTTCTTTCTTTCTTTCTTTGTTTCTTTCTTTCTTTCTTTCTACGGAGAGTCATTAAAGTGTTAAGCTCGTACGAGTGACAGCATTAGAACGGTAATCAAAACGCCCAAGCGTCGTCGTCATCAACGATGGTGATTGTGATGCTGATTATGACCATTATGATCCCATTTGAAACACGAGGGGGGGGGGGGGGCGTAACTGTGGAGCATGTCATTGAGTTCTTTTTCCTTCAATTATTATTTATCCGGTTGCGAACGCCACGTTCACAGACAATAGCTAAGAGCACTATGGAAACGATCTCTAGCGATAAAGAACAGGGCTTAGACGTAGCCACAATCTCCCATTCCGTTGCAATACCCGCAATCCAGAAATAAATGGGGCTATTTTTCCTCGAGCGTTAGTTAAGCCGACGAACGCTTATCAACGTTGCATGCAAAAATAACACGAGCCACTGGTACTTTCACCACCCTTAAGCTCTCCGTTAACGTTTCATTCGGCCTTCCTTCCTCTCGCTACAGTTTATTACACAACCATTCGCTTCACCGCTCTTCCGTGGCCGGTCTAGACACTACGTCTCTAAGTAGTTCGGTGCAACAGTGCGAAAGCTAAGATCGCCTCGACCGATCCTCGGTTTAAAGGGACCCTTCGACGCAAATTAAGCGCGTCGTTTTCGTCACTTCTTGTCGAACTGTGGAATGCATCGATATCGTTGAGCAAGCGGCAACGCCGAAAACAAAGCTGCTATAATTTTATTTCAGCGGCGAAACCACTTTCGTTTCGGACGACAGCGATACACACAGCGGCTATTTTCGTGATCGGAAGTGACGTTTAATCACGTGGCCGAAATGACAATCGCCGGGCGTTTTCACTGGCATGGCACGACAAGTTGCATGTAATTTTTCATACGGTCCCGGCTAGGCCACACTTTTGCGCCCTCCACTAGAAAAAGATTTCTGGTTTTAAGTGCTATTTTTCTAGAACAATCGCAAAGCGACGCTAGGTGCACTGCGCAACGTCCACCATGCATGGGGCGAGACTTCCGGTATGTCTCTATAAGAGGCGCGCGGTGATTGGACCCAGCCGTTGACGTCAGTGGCAGAGGCAACCAAAGGGAACGAAAGGAAATGCGAAAGGGAATGTTTCTCTTTCTCGTCGTCTGATGGAGTTTTAAAGTTTGAAGACTAATACCTTTCGTTCCCGTGCATAAATTTTGATAATTCCTTTTGCATTCATCTCAGTATTCAGCACTACACGCGCTCCAGTGCTGCAGAAGGCAGACGAAAAAAACATTGCAGGGCGTCTTTAAAGGAGTACTGACACGATCTTGGGGCACCCAAAAAGGGACATTTTTCGTTTCCATGATGTGCACTATCAACGCTCTCCAAACACCGGAGCCAGACAACACGTATAAAATATTCTACTTTGCTTTTAAAGTTTTCGTCGTCTAGCATCTGTAGGCCAGCCCCACTACAATGGACAGCATCACGACGAGTCAACACAGTTCACTGGGTTTGCGAACTCTGCGTCCTGCATGCAGCCTAAATCACAGAAATCGCTGTCGCTGGACGACAGTTCACTCATCGTGGTTGACGTGCACCACGCGAGATTGACAGCAGATGACAGAGCTGCTGATAGTGCGTCGCAAGCTGCTGTCTCCCCGTGACGTCAGACTGTGTTTACACGTCACTGTGAAACCGCTCACTCGCTATAGAAACCGACAGTTTTCCTTTAAGATAACGATATTTAATAGTCCTCCCGCGCAAGCATCTTCGTTTGCAGGACTCGCAAGCCCCTGTTGCACGGAACTAAACCAGGAAGAAGTATACTATATAAGCCGCCGGGGCACCTTTCTCGAATGCCTGGCGGAATGCCACGCGCGAGTACCGCACACGCTTGTTCCTCCGAGCCAACGGTGAACACACATTATAACATAACACAAGGGCTACTCACTGTGTTCGTCGGCACTGTCGTGATGACGATACCCTTGTTGCTCCGTTCTTGTGGTCTGCAGCGACGCACACACGAGAGTCGATCCTGGGAGTGAGAAAAGGATAGCGAACGGTTTCGTTATATAGATACAGACACGCCAGAAATACGCACATAACTCAAAACTCCTTATAACGAAGCCACATCCGAAACCAATATATAACATTCCTATATTAGAAGCACATATATATTGGTTATCACACTATATTCGCTGTAAACCGTATTTATAAACGTGCATTCAATATAGCGAGAATTCGTTATAAATATATATTTGATACAGTATTAGCAGCAAGAGTTTTTCGATGCCTCGTATTGTTGCGTTCGTTATATCAGGGTAATGCTATCAAACGTTAGACATGACGGGTACAAGGTCCAACAAGAGCTGCATGCTGAGAACGCTGATGGTGTAGGATTTGCACGGTGACGGATAAACAGGGCGAAGGTCGCGGATATAGCGAACAGGTGTAACAATAAGCGTTGATTTGCCTAGCCGGATCTCTTGTTCCCCAAGTGCACATCATTTTCATCGACGATTATCGATTCGCCGCAATGTGATAAAACACAGGTATACGCTATATCATTCTCTGTGCATTAGGCACAATGCACGTCGCCAGACAATGGCTCATGTCACTGGAGGGCAGCCAGGAATGCCTCGCATACGCTTGCGCTGTTTTCTCGCTGCTTATTTATAGAATACGTGCACTGTCTCATCGGGTAGGGTGGCACAAGGGAAGGGACGCAGCCCTATCAGTGACTTCAACGACCGATTTTAAAACTTCTTTCACAAAACTTCTTTCACACTTGTGGAACACGAAGCCTGCCTTTTATTTACTTATTTTTATTGCGTCAGCAATAAAAACCATCGTTTTTCTTTTCTTTTTTTATTTGTCCTTTAATGTGTTTGAAGCAGGCACCATCGCGCATCTGCGAATGCGATCAACACAGATAGAAAGGGCGCGGCAGTAAAAAAAAATAATAACTCATTAACTCATTAATATGCTCCTATGGCTGGATTTGATCTCTGGACCTCTAGTGCTCCAAACATTAGCTACGCCACATGCCTCCATCAGACGGAAGAGCACATTTATGAATTTCCCGCGTGCAAATAAGCGCATTCGGACGCTTGGCGCATTTCCGCAGCGGTGACGCTTCGCCGTCGGTTTGATCTGATGCATACACCATGGCCTCCTCGATTAGCGCGTTGCCGGAGCTAATCGCGGAGGTCACGCATACGCCATCGTGGTGCGAGTGCTCCACCACTGGCGGAGGTGCCGACCCCTGCTCTTGCACCCTTCAGTTGCTCGACTCTGCGAGCGGTACCACGTCCTCCGACATAATTAACGCTCGTTCATTGCTTCCGCCCTTATTTACTGCTAAATCTACACTTATTTTACCTTTAACTCAACGCATGCAAGGAGAAATTGGCACCTCGTGTGCCTTGCTCCAACACGCGGAATAAACAAGAGAAAACTTAAGAACAAGGCACTGCAAGAGCCCTACAGAGTTTCCGCGAGTAGTTAGCTCACCGGTTGCCACACAAGCAGGAAGCTCGCGAATGTCTGCTCTTAATGTTCCAGCGTGACCACTACAAACCACTAACGTTGCATAAAACACCGGTTCAACTGCACTTTCTTCTTTGGGTTTTAATGCGCTACCACACACAATGCCCTTTGCGTCAGCTCCGAAGTTACCAAATGACGCGAGATCGCGATTCCGGAGAAATGCCTGGGCATGACGCAACCAGTGAGTACTTGGCAGAGACCCTGGCGCTTAACTTATAGAGCTGTGTCGACAGGGTGATCCACGCGGAAGGAAAGTGCTCACCCAATCACCGGTGCGCATTAGCTTTTTCAACGCAAGCGGTAAATTTTCATCTCGCAAAGTCTACAAAGACGCGCACACTAAGGGACCCCTTAGAGAGAGCCACTGCGATGGGCAACTAAAGCAGCCAGAGATAGAGAATCGCTGCAGATAAAATAATAAAAACCTGGAACGCCACAATGGAAACGAACTGTTTTTTTTTTTCTCTCTCTCTCTCTCTTTCTCTAGCCAGCGCAATAACAATAAAGCACTCAATGTTGTAACTCTTACTCGGATGGTATTGTCTATACCAGAATAGAAAGACGCGAACAGTGAACTATAGGCGCGTAATAGATGACGTGACGCGCGGGTAAGCGCGTCACGTCCGGAAAGGTATATGTATAAGGGTCATTCTCTTCCGCAGGATGACCGACCCGTTGAACCGTCGCGTCCCTCTCGAGAACGAGACGTGACCTCTCGCGAACCTGCGAGTCGCGAGCGACCGGCCCCTGGCCTCTGTCCTCCTGCCATGGAGAAGCCGATGGAAAGGAGGGGGGGGGGGGGTAAAAACACAAAGCCGGGTCGTGAGCACAAAGCAGAGGAGAGTACGAAGATACGGAGACGGACGAGCTACGGGAAGGGGGGGGGGGGGGGGGGGGGAAGGGGGTTTAGTGCCGCATAAATCCAATCGGGGGCGGTACAACGGCGGGCAATTTGGGAAATTTAAAAGCGTGGAGGGGGCAAGAACCACGGACGCACAAAAACGAGAGGAGGACAGCAAGACAAGAGGAAACAGAACCTGACAGCAGAACAAGAACCGTCCACTACTTTTCAAAAAAGAAAGTGAAAGAAGGAACTACAAATCCCGAAGAAAAGCAGTCGAGATCTGCAAACCCTCAAAAAAGAAGTGAAAGTAGAGAGAGTGAGAGAGAGAGAGAGAGAGAATGGCGCGAGCTGCCTCGTAGGTGGCCTGGTAACCGCGCAATTCCGTTGTTCCTTCTTATATGGGCCCGACGTTGTGCATTCCTCTCTTCTTCTTCCTCGTCCCTTTCAATTCGCTCTCCCCTCGGCGCGCCTCTTCATCGGCGAAATCATCCGGCGTCCATTAAGCCACCGCTCCCTTCGAGAGCCGAGCCAAAAAGCTCTCTCTTCGCCGCGGTGTGGAAATCGGGAGGCCTCCGAAACGACCGCGCGTGCCTCGTCGACGGATGAACAAAAGGAGCCAAGGCTCGGAACAAAAAAAGGGAAATGAAACAACGCGGGGAAACGTGGAGGCCTCGTCTCATCATGGGTAGCCAACCTTATCGACCCCCCCCCCCCTTCCCACTCCTCCTCCTACTTTCTTACTTTTTTTTTCTTCGTTAAACTGCGTATTTCGTTAAAACGCCGCAGCACTATAAAACTGCAGCGGTTCGGGCTGCCCAGTGAAATAACAGATTTAGAATTTCTGGGGACAGTACCAGTATGAATCAACTCGTCCTAATCAAGCATTGCCGCGTGGCTTCTGCTCCATTACGTGAGCGGAGTTACCGAAAGCGACCGTAAGCACGACGCTGAAACTGGTTCACAGCGTGTTAATTTTCTGGTAACGTGTATCTGATCTGACCTCGCCTTTACATCATTGGGCGAGCCTATTTTTTCTGACGTGACGCTCGCTGCAGCAGCACGCAAAATATGCGCCGCCGCTTCGACGCAGCGTACAGATCCGATTCCAGTGATTGCAGCTCACACGATATCCGCGCGATTGGCATAAGCTGTGTTGGACCGCAAACCGTACGTCCGGAACACCGCACAGTTTTTCTGACACAACTTTCAACGTTTCCTGCCCCGATCGTATAGCAGGATTAACGTCCCTTCGTACTCTTTCCGTGTTCCTCGTAGAGCAGATAGCATGCGGACAGGCCCAGTTCCTTCCGCTTCCGAATGCCCCCTTTAACGCCGCCATCCACAATTCCGTACACGCCGAATCCCCTCCGCTCTTCTTTTCTTTCCTTCTCTCCCTGTCGTTTATGTTCAATGCGGCTTCGTCTACACACGAGGGGGCAAAACGAATCATCTCGAATCTCGGCAGTACGCATTACTTCTTCCAGCATACACGCCTAGTTTGCCCGCGAGAATGGAGCACCCGTTACGAGTGTTCGGAGTGGGGAGGTGGGGAGGGGGGGGGGGGGTACACATGGGGCAGCGGGAAGGTCATTTCGACCCCGCAAAAAAAAAAAAAGTGGGAGGGGCCCGAGCAGCGTACCGGGCGCGCTACCGGGCGCAGGTACGCCTATTACGCAACGACCGGGAGGGGGGGGGGGGGTGCTATAAGAAAGCGCGATTTGCACCGACCTCTTGCGTACAGTCGTGGTCCCGGCCCTCCATGGATCTTCCGCCCCTTCTACCCCCCCCCCCCCCCCCCCCCCCGCCATTCAATCTTACGCCCTTTCCTGAAGTTCAAATCTTATCCACCGTTCTCGCAGTCAAGGCCTCTCTCTCTCCCACCAACCACAATCCCAGCGGCGTTAGCGGACGCTCCTTTGTTCTTCGCAGAAACTGAAAGCACGCAATGCCATCAAATCAAAACTTCGCAATACTCAAAGCAGCATTTCTATACGCTACCTTAGCGTACGTCCCTTAGGAGGATGGTCGTGACGTTCAATCTTGGTTTTCGGGTGAGTGCCACGAGTTGGAGTTGAAAAGCGCAGTCATGACCAAGACACCGCTGCGTAATATATTCATACAGGGTATCGTAGGCGTTGTTTATACACATCTTCCTCATCTGTATGTAATTATCATCATCATACGTATGGCTTATGCCTCCCAATATTCCCAGTGTCATCACCATCATTGTGGGTACACTGTGCCAGCTCGCTGCCGATTTCTCGGGACGAATAAACGTATAAGACATGACGTATGAACGTATAAGAAATACGGGGAAAGCGTAAGTAAATAAAGATGCCGATCAAGTGCTACACCAATACATCGTTATCGCGTTCCAGTGAGCAATAGCCAGCGACACGCTGACCATTCACTAGCGGGAGAAGAACAAATATGAGGTAGAAAAAAGCGAGATGAAATTTGTGAAGGATGTCTACGAAGGATTGGGAAACACGAAATTTTCTGCGAATCCAGCCTATTGCGGTATAGCAAGACATTGTAACTGTTATATATTTCGTCCCTGCAGCAAAAGCTTGCGAAGGCATGACAGCGCTGTTGCGACATCACCCGCGCAGTGCGACAAGCACGTCTGATGACAAAATGTCTCCCGTCAAACTCAGATGCCCGGTTTCTTTGACGTTAAGTGTTGCAAGTGAAGGATATGTCTTCTTGCCGACTGTTTTCTCGGTCGACGTAGTTTACGTGGGCGTTCCATCCTATACAAGGCTCGCTAGCTCGCTCGGACGTACGTACGCACGTGTACATACATACATACATACATACATACATACATACATACATACATACATACATACATACATACATACATACATACATACATACATACATACATAGCAGGGTGATTTTCTGAGTCAGTTGGTACACGATGACTAAGTGAAGGGTTCCAGCACGTTACGACGCGAGCACAAGACAAAGGCTCGACTGACAACTGAAGTTCACTGAAAGAAGCTATTCTCTAAAACACCGCCGCGCATGCGTAAAGAGACTACCTTCGTTTAGTAAAATAAACTTCAGTAACAAGTGCAGCCTTTGTTGTCTTGAGCGTTTCTCCTCTTTTTGCATAATCGTGACGTGCTGGAATACTTCAGTTCTTTGTCTCTCTCTCTCTCTCTCTCTCACACACACACACACACACACACACACACACACACACACACACACACACACACACACACACACACACACACACTGAGCATCGTAGATCAAAGAGAGCAAACGCGCACAGAAGCAGCCAAGAGCTGTTCGCGCCAGCGTGCCTTCCATTGTTCTGTGGCTTGTCTGCAAGACTTTGTTCTATGGCTTCCAATGCCCGTGACTTCGACAGGGGCGCTAAAAGAGGAGCGGTGCTTTTACTAAGCGAGGGGTTCACGCGCGTTCAAACGTGACGCCCGAATATGAAGAGAAACGCACGCGGGTTCGTCTTGCGAAACGCGTGCCAGACAGCATATGAAAAGGCGGGCGAAAACCGTATCGATCGATCGCCTTAACACTCGGTGAAAAAGGAGCGGCGCTGTGCCCACTGCCGCTCTCGCTCCAGAAGAAGCTGGATCCTCCTGCACGTGCGCCTCCGCGCATCACGGTCCACGGGCTTCCAAAACGGATAGGAGTATTCAGGGGTGCACAGTTAGTGAGAGACAAAAGCCACGAAATGAATTTACTGAACCGAAGTCGTTATAGCAGTTGCGTTATAGGATAACAGAACAATGCAGAACGTTGCTGCAATATGCACGAGGAAATTATTTTCACTAAATGTCACACGGTCCCACACGCATTTGCCTAAGGAGACTGGAAGGCGAAAGCCGTCTTCTTTTTCTTCTCAGTCGATTGCATTGATCCCGCCCGAATGCTTTCCGCACCCAACGTGGTATCGCGCTGCCTCCGGGATCGGGTGAATGGGAAGCTTTCTGCACCTCACGTGGTTTTGCAGTGCCTCCGTGATCGGCACAATTCCGACCGAGCGATGACGTCATCATGTGACGTCACGACGACGTTACAAATTTGGGCGACATATATCACGTTATCTCGTGATTTCTTAGCATCACTCGTGCTGACGCCGACGGTCACATTTCGCGTTCGGTGAGGCATCTAAGGCTTCCGCCTTAATAAAACGAGCAAGAATGGCTCGCAGGAGCGAACACCAGAAATCTCGTATGCTCTCTTCTAACGTAAAATAAGGACTCCACCCATTGCGGAGTGCCTTAAAGGGACACTAAAGGCAAATAACAATTTATGTCAGAGTGAAATCCCAATGTATGACAACTTCTAAAACGGCAATATTATCAACAGCAGTGCCCTACTTACCGAGAAATTAAGCTAAATGTATCACATGATGAGCGCCACGAGTGGGACATTTTCGAAGTGATCCCGATGACGTAGGGAAGTCGGCCTACAATAAATCACTAGTAATCAAACTAGCAGCAGTAAAAAAAGAACATTCCGAGCATCAAAAGACGTAATAAAATGCTGTTTGTTCGTTTCCGCTTGATTCATGGAAAACAAAACCTCCGTGGCGTTGCGATGGGGAACGGCGCGCGTGGTTCAAAGGTTCCGTTTTCGCCGAGCTGTGCCTCGCCCGTCTCAGTGGTAGTTTCGGGATCGCGTACTGCCGTGCGTGTTTTGCGCGCTCGTGAAAGTCGCTCTGACAGAAAGTTCGACAAAATGCCGCATGCGTGTCATATTGCCGGATGCCCGAATGGTGCACAACGCCAGTGCTGCAGCAAGGAAACCGGTGTGTCTTTTCACTGGGTGCGGCGGAATGAACGCTTACGCTCGAAGTGGCTTAGTGTCATGCCATTGCGCCAGTGTGCTGAACAGTCTGCGTGTGTGCTCGCTGCACTTTCGTACTGAGGATTACGAGACCAACCGCAACTTGGTGACGGCTTTCAATGTGCCCATCCGAGCAAGTCTTTGCCGCAGCGCCGTTGTTGCTACTGTGGGTCCCGCTACTTCCGCTCGGCTGCTACTAGTGTCGGCGGCCGCGCAGTAAAAGCGGGCAACGTTGGGCACGGCAGCAGTGACGTATGAGAGTCGTATTTTCAGGCGGGAGATTTGAAGCGCGCTAACGCGATGCGGACCACTAAAAACGTGATTTTATTTCAAAATAAGCACTTCCTTGGCACAAAAGCAACGCTACGAGGTTTCTGGATCGCTATTTCAGCAATCAACGTCGACTTAATATTTGCCTTTAGTGTCCCTTTAAGGGCTGCACCTCTCTATTGTTTTCAATAAATGTTTTCAATCATCAATCATCTAACGTAAAGCTCCTACTCTAAAGAAAAGGTCTACGACTTCACTCCTAATAAAGCCTAAAAGAGAGGGAATGGTGGCTGTCCGTCCGATGCTATGAAAGGTCACCATTCCGGTTTCCCCACCGCCGTGTCGGACGTCGTATCGCACGGAAAAACGTACCGTCTGTCCATATATACGCTGGATGCTACGGTATGGACACAAATGGGATGAATAGGACAAAGCGGTAACGAAGGTTAGCGCACGAGGCGCCGCAGGCGGCTGCGCATGCGTTGCTCGTGCGCGCGCAGCACCTAAGCGCCTTGAAGAGCGTCGTGCAGCCAAATGTATTGGGTGTTCAAAGCGGCTCAGCGCGGCTCAAGCGAAGAAAGAGAGCATGGGGGAGCGGCCCGTGTTCCACAAAGAAATCGAGAAATAGAGGGAGAGTGACAGTTATGAATAGAGTGCGGTGGTGTCGGATACAAGAAAGGATGGTCCAGAATGGGACTTTCGCACGAACGGCGTCCCGTTCTACAGAATGCGTACGCCTTTGACGTGTTCGAAAAACCAGAACCCAAGGTGCGCGCACCCGCCGTGGTCGCTCAGCGGCCAGTTTTGAATGGCAGCCACGGTTGTCGCATTGCGAGGGATTAAAGGGACACTTAAGCGAAACAATGAATCAGTTTAGACGGATAAATTGTACTGTGAGAACTCTACTGTAGTTAATTTTACCATCATAGGTTTATTAATGTAGGAGAAAATGAAGGTCAAAATTTAATTTTCAAATTTCGCGCCGAAATCTCCGCACGTGACATCGCGAATTTTGAAGATTTTTTTGTTCGTACTTTGGCAACATTGGCTACAGGAGATTTCCTGAAACGTGGTATGTTAAGTCTGCTCCATCAGACGGCAATATACGTGAGTTTTTAGCTATTAGGAATGACGTATAGGGTCCTCCTAGTGGACGCCGTCAAAATCAGTGACGACATTGCAATTGGTGCGGGAAGTTCAAGGTGACATTGCCACTCCTACTTTCTTTTTGCGCGTTTTCTCGCTTACCAAGCGTCTTCTCGCGGCAAGCGTGGTGATTTTGGTATTGTAAAATAGTAAGCCCATGATTTCAGGCGCACTCTGAGCATGTCATATCGGCCTGTCGACGTCACGCTGCAACCAGACTACGCTTTTGCTACTTCGCCGCAGAATACTCAGCAGTGCAACGAAGCCCTACGATGATAGCCGCACGCGTTTTCGCCATATATTACTACGCTTTTTTTTTTTTTTGTCGTTAGCGCGCGCTGTGTTCGTCGCGCGCAAATAACAACAACGGCAGCTGAGCAGGCGTACGGTTTCTATTCACCGCATTCGAGAGGCGTCAGTGCCCTGCCCTCGCTGACAAACCTCCGCCGAGGGAACAGGCGGACTAGGACACCTTATGCTGCAACTCTAAGAGCACGGTTGTAACTCGCTCTTTTTCTATCTTACAGCGCAGCTGCATGTGGCTAGAAAATGTGGCAATCCGCGAGTGCGCAGAAACTATAATGATGAAGCAGTGCTAGCTAAAGTCCCTAGATTTTTCAAAGAACAGGGAAAAATCTAGGGACTTTAGTGCTAGCATACGCTACATCGAAGTCAGCATATGAATACAGCCAGGGAAGATACCTCCCGCAGCATGAATCGCTACGCATAAAATTATTTAGGTGAAGCTAAGCAAAACGCAATGTAGTCAGTCTGTCGACTGGCGACAGACCAGAGCGTATCCGAACCCGGTGACCTCACACCTCATTTACCCAGACATATGCAAGAACTGTGGTTCTCTAGAGCCACCCTCTGGAGCGCGCGCTATGGGAATGTCGAGGGATAACGAAACATTCTGGGATGCAGCCTCTAGCGATCACCTCCGCGTTCGCTGGGGGACTGTGTTGCACAGCTCTGCCCTTGACGATCAACTTTAGGCTGTCCAGAGGCCCGAGGAAGCCACCAGGACTGAAGAACGCCTGGCCGTCACCTAAGCGGGACCTTTTGCCTGTCCCGAAAACGCGTAGGACCTTTAATTAAACTTATTTGTGTGTACGTATCTTAACATTTAAGGTAACATCACCAAACGCTGACCCCCCCCCCCCCCCCCCCGCAAGCTCTTTCACAGGAAGATCTTGATAAAAAGACATCTCGCGTGAGTCACCGCTTTCAATAAAACAGTCCTTACTGGATTGCAACCACTGATAACTCATATTTGAAGGTACGAGATGAAAAGACGCCAAGTAGAGCACCCATTACGCGAGATATTGGTGTTAAAGAGCATTGACACCATGGTCGAAAAAGCAAATTATATGCTAACCGACTCATGAGTCGACTCACTCAGACAGAGCCGCGAGTCTGAGTAAGTCCGAGTGAGTAGTAATATTTTGGTGAGTTTGAGTACGCCTGAGTCTGAGTCCGAATGAGTCCGATTGAGGAAAATTTTGCTGAGTCCAAGTGAGCTCTAAGGGCAAAATATATTTCATGAGCGAGTCTGAGTGAGGTCCACAATTTTCGCCGACCTATGGCTCCGGAAATCTAAGTACACGGGTCTCAAGCATTTTCGCCTCCATCGAAAATGCGAACGCCGTGGCCGGGATTCGATCCCGCGACCTTCGGGTCAGCAGTCGAGCACCATAACCACAAGGCCGCTGAGGTGGGTAAAGTACAACAGAAGGCACTTCGATAGATCACAGGTCGTGATAAACAGCGGTGTTCCAGTAGACAAACGCTTTGCGCAGCCCCCTTCGTCACAGAGGTGTTGCCTGTCGAACTCGAACGTTGCAACAAAAACCAGTGCGCTGTCTACGCCCTGCATCAACGAACTATCGGGTCTGCGTCTACGCAGCATCTTCCCGAGCACAACTTCCTTGCGAAGCTGCGACGCATACAACGCCGTCCTCGTTCTCTGAGGTAGCGTTTGTCGTGCTCTGTGCATCCACACAAGCCACCGATCTCGGGAGTCAGACACAAAGCCCGCTTATAACTGGCCGCGGCCGAAGGTACCTGGGTTCGAACCCTAGCAATTATGGTGGCCGCAAACATTTCCTTTTTTCTTCGCTATGTGCAGAGGACGAAGCTGAGGATGAGCAGGTGGTCCAACGACGACACGTGATCAGAAAAGCTTTTAAGCGTGAAAATAGACGGACAAAACAGCACATTTCGAAGCCTTTACAGAAACTGAAAGAGCAAGCTAGAGGCCTTCACAGGTAAGCAGCCGCTTTGTTCGACGCCGCGCCGTAGAGCGGTGAGGTAAAATGTGCACTTTACAAATGGACGCGTAAAAACGTTTGCCCACGAGCACGGGACGTTCCTCGGCCGCCCGACTTGCGAGTGCTTGAAAGTGTTTTCTCGATGCCTAGGCAGTGAGTAATGAATACACCAATCGAGACGTTTTCTCAGGTATCATTAAACGAGTTACACTTAGCGGCGAGCCTGAGGAAAATTTCGCCGGCTCGAGCTTAAAAGCATGTCCCCCGCGAGCTACCTCAAACGATAAAAGCACTCGTAGATTCCGAGGTCCATTCCAGAAATGAAAAAAAAAAAAGAAGAAGAAGAAAGGAAAAACGAGAGGAGAAAGCTGCGAAGGACGACGCCGGGTACCGGTGGGACAAGGTTGGCCCGTTCCCTCGTTCTCCTGTTCCTTTTCAGAGATGACAATCGCCACGAAACGAGCTTGAACCGATTTCACCGTCCGGCCTCCTCGTCACACTTAGGCCTTTGTCCGTCGGGGTGCACCGAACGGTCGCCCCACCGACCCACAAAACCACTCTCGCTCCAAGCCACAAACACGCCCGCGCTGCTGCAGCACCCTCTAGCTGCAACACCATCTCCGTTTCCCTCCCCATCCTCTAACCCCAAACAAAAACACGACACACGTGCAAGCGTCCCGGGAAGAAAGCATGGTCCCTAAAGAAAGTGGGGCGAAGGGCTGCCCCTTGAAAGCAATGGCGACGCGTAGTACGCTGCTTACTGCGAAAAACGCCAGAAAACACCGTAGGCAAACGAAGAAGCCGTGCTTCTTCTTTAGAGGCGCAGGGAAAAGAAAGAAAGAAAGAAAGAAAGAAAGAAAGAAAGAAAGAAAGAAAGAAAGAAAGAAAGAAAGAAAGAAAGAAAGAAAGAAAGAAAACGATCCGACCATCGTTCACCCGAAGAGCCAGTCCCGGGCTTCCTTTTTCTACAAAGCAATGCGCCAGTACCCCCTACGCCCAATATCCCTCCCCCTTTCCACCCCACTTTCTATTTCTTCTGGCCTTCAAGACTGCTGTCGTCCCAGTAGTACCGCGAAAGCTATCCAGCCTATTCGCATTTGGCGAGAAAGGAAACCCCCCACGGCGATGACCATCACTTTTTTGTTTTTCCAGCTGCCCCAAGGAACGCATCCCCAAAGAGGCACGTCCCGGACGCTAGAGGGCGTATTCCTAACGCCTCGATGCACCTTCCCGCGCAGTTCCATGCAACCCGCGCGGAAGCTACATCCACTCGCACAACCCGATAAGTAGTTGCAAGCGCCGAGACAAGCGGACACCGCATTTATACAAATTTGTGATGCGTTCGTTTGTGTCACACGTCTGTCATTGCTTGTTGTCTGAGACACATGATTAAAAAGTAATGGCGATCCGCTTAACAAGCCTGGAAGATCGTCTCAAGGTTGCGCACTTGACCCGTCTGCGTACACTGCTCTACTACATTGAAATATAAGACGACTCGGACATCACAGCGTACGTAGCAAAGTGAAGGGAATCCCAGATAGATTTCCCGAGATCCGACTCCCAGATCGACAGGTGTCCGCTTCCAGCTGACGCTCCTGTTTCCTGCTGTGCGCACAGTCATAAGAATAACTAAAAAAAAAAAAAGAAAGAGCAAAAAAAAAAAAACGAGCGCTTTTACTGCATGACCTCGGTTTGCCTGTTGAACCTACCGTCGACCGCAAGGCAAAGCAGGCCGGCTCGCGGCCCCTTGTGGCCAACAAGCGACCCCCGCATGGCAGGGAGTCCTACGAGCACAGCTTGCTTCAGGAAGGGAGTGCCAACGGAAGTGCAGCGGAGGCCCCCGCAGATAAAAGCTAAGGTCCGAGTTTACCATATGCGCGGCTGGACAAGGCTCGGTGGCCATTTCGCCTTTCTTCCTTCTTTCCTTCGTGCGCACGCGCATACGATATCCGGGCGGCATTCTGAAGAGCAACAAACGCGCACCCGCTTTGTAACCGACATCGATGCTGCGCTGTGCCTCCCCTGTGGCGACGAAAATCGATGAGCACCCAGAAAGCACCGGAAAAATAGTGTCCCAGTAGATATGCGTCCTAAACTGTCGCACTGTCGTGTGAAAGGTGAGAACGACACTGGGGCACCGCCCGCTGCGATGCCCGTTTAGAAATGGGAGCACTGGGTTTCTTCAGGAGC
Source organism: Rhipicephalus sanguineus (assembly GCF_013339695.2). NCBI lineage: Eukaryota > Metazoa > Arthropoda > Arachnida > Ixodida > Ixodidae > Rhipicephalus > Rhipicephalus sanguineus. Next base: position 23,614,427 of record NC_051184.2, read on the forward strand.
GGCTGAGGGACAAGGCGCCGCATCCCACGGAATGCAGTTTTCACATTCACCTCCGTAGGTGGTCGCATTCCGGGATCTGCGGCTTCAACAGCTGACCAAAGAAAGGAGGTCGGAGGAAGGCTGCGTTCACTCTCGCAAATGCTCCTCAGGACCTTCTAGTGATGGGGGTAACACACTCCGGTGAGAAATATACGACCCTGCAACGCCGAAGCATAGCTCGTTGCTATTGGAAATGCGCGCAGAAAAAGAGAAGATGGTACAGAGCAACCTCTACATCTGCATTTTTACATCAGCAAGCAGCCCACAGAGGTTCGAGACGCCTTACGGGGAAAGGTGTGGCTCGTGGCCAAAGAGTAAACCAAACGATACGAATCAAACGTGTGGAAGCGACGAGTGACGTGGTTTTGCAAGACTGCCTCCTAGACCGGCCCAAGTTTCACCAAGCGACTATGACGTGTGATGATTTTTTGCATCGCTTCGCGTTGACGCCGACGACCACTTCTTGAGTTTGATGAGCCGTCTAAAGCCTGTTTCACATGCAGCGATTTTGCTCCAAGAGCGGAGCGGCTGCCATCGCGGAAGCCCAAAAACAGGTTTTAAGGGCGACCAAAGGACGCTGCGATCTTGTTCGCTCCATTTGGAAAAATTCGCTCGCGGCAGCGCGTCTAGAGCGTCTGCCCAAGGTCAACCAATGGGGGAGCAGTGACGTGGGGGGCACGTGACTGTAGGGATGGAGACGAGAGCAGCCGCGCGCGCCGGGAGGAACTCGCTCCGACTCGGTTTCCTAGCAGACGACATTTGCTGTAACGAGCTGGCAGTGTAGAAAACGCCGTTCTTTTCCTTTTGTTGTTCTTTACTGCGCTTCCATCAAAGCAGACAAATCGTTTGCACGTGCCATTTTGTTCTTTTGTATTTTTATGTAATCGTGACACCGACATAGGTCCGGACAGGGGGAACCTACGACACTCCGCACTTGTTCGCAGCAGATGTTTCAGTTTTTTTTTTTTTACTAATCTGGTGCAGCACGTTCGAATAGTTTACTGTTTTCTTTTTCTTTTTTTTTTTTTTTAGTGGTCACGTACCCCGAAGACGACAAATGCCGCCGCCTCTTTACTGCAGGATGTCAATAGGCAAAAAAAAAAAAAGAAAACAGAGACGAGCTCCTTCACAAACCCACAATGTCGTCGACTGGGCCGCTTGCATCCGGTTGCCGGCCCATACGGCGCACCAACGCCTTGCGGCATTCGAGAGCAAAAGCCACCGAAAGCCCCGTGAAAGCTTAAAACCCCAAAAACAAATTCTTTCTTTTGCTTTTCCATGGCCAAGTGTATGGGCGTGCAACATGACTTGCGTGGTAAAAAAGAAAGCTGGAACAGAAATAAACGTGACTACTGAAGTTGTTTAATTGCACTCTGATACACTGCACATTTTCATCATTCAAGGTTTAGGCGCGTGAAAATCGATCACCGAAGTAGAAGGCTCGTGAAACTTGCAACCCAAGCGCACCAAAACAAGCGAGCCCGGAGAAAGGAAACCCGCGGATAACGGGCGCTTCCCACAACCATCACTGCGCATCGCAGAGGCGCGCGCCGCGCAAAAGCGGTGCATGTGAAACGAAGCCGCGTCCGAGCGTCCTGCTGCCGCTCGATCGCTGCGGGCCCCGCCGCTCGGTCGCTCGCATGTGAAACAGGCCTAAGGCTTTCAGCTTTAAATAAATAAAAAAAGAACAGCAAGGAACGAACTGCGCTAATGGAGCAACAATCTCGGTATAACGACGCGACCTACACCAGCACGAGCTGGCCTAATGTGCTGGTATGAGGTATATCAGCACCATGGTAAACGTACCACGTACCACCTATACCAACACTGTATGAGGGCCTAAGTGCGCCGTTTTGTTTTCGCATGGCGCATAAAACAGGGCACGCAGGCAAGACGAGGGAAAAAAGGGTGGAAAGGGAGAGATACGGAAGCCACGAAATAAACGACAGAGAATCACGCAAGCGATCGATGGAAGTGCAGCTGCCCACCGCGAGATGAGGCCAGTCCCCATTTAGTGTATAAGGTCGTTCCGGGGCAACGAAAAATCGAAACCCACGCGAACGCAGATTCGCACGACAGTAAAATGAACTGGCGACTGACAAACCGCACGCGAACATGCGACCGCTCAAATCGTTCGAAAGCTTCACAAGTACATCTGAATAGTCAACGAGAATGATATATTCCAAGGCATGCGTAGAAGCAGACACGCGAGAGAGCTTTATTAGGACTTCTATTCGCGGAATATTCTATTCACAGAATACGCGAAAATTTACGGTGTGCTTGCAGATATCCCTAAAACCGGCAGATCTGTTAATGTAAATCCATCAGATATTCAACGCCTTCTTAATTAGCGAGTTTCAATTGTCAGCTGGCACTATGTCGCATGGGCCACAGGTGTTCCGACCCATATCACACTTGGCTCCTATAAAGGGTGTTTTAGGTAAAACATTTTCCTTACGCAAACCAAAAGACTATTTAAGCAAACAAAACAACCTTATACTCCCATTTTTCTTAAAATTCTTTTTACGCAAAAGGGTATTTTGCTTGCTTGGAGTCGCTTAATGGGTGCAAAGTGGTTCGCAGTGCACGAGTCATCGCTTCGCCAGCCTTAATACACCGTTGCGGGCGATGCAACTATACTCGCGGACAACTTTTCTTGGCAATGAAGGAAAGGCTACGGGGGCGGAGCTACTGCACATGTACTGCTCCACGAAGTAGTCCGGTTCGGCGCGCGTTTCGAATTTAGTTTTGGTTTGTGAACCTTCCGTACCTCCTGTGACGGCCATTTGATTATTCGAGCGGCCGTCACAGGCTTACACAGCCGTTTGTTAGTGAAATTCGTCACAAGCTCCCTCGGCGAGTCGTCGGAAAAGCTGGAGGGTGACAAGCGCTCACCCGAAGACGAAGACGCCATTTTGAGTGTGAGGTGCACGTAAAAGGTGCGACGTTTTCACAGGTGCAAAAACGCGAAATGACACCGCATAAAGCAAAACAAATATAAATATCTCTTTGGTTCGTGCTGACCCTCTTTTGAAACAGAGCCCCGTAGAAAATAAAGTAATGTTTTTCTTTTTTTTTTATTCTCACGCAGAAAACACGGACCCAATTGTGGGACTGTAATCTTCAGCGGTAGCACACGCGTAGTTCGGCTCTCTAGCCTTCCCTTCATTGCCAAGAAAAGTTGTCCGCGAGTATAAACACATACGGCAATTCAGGTTCGCCACTGCAGATGGATAACAGCAGAAGTTTGCTAAGATATACGCTCGTATATATAAACACCTTTAACGCCCTTCTTGTTTGTTTGTTTGTCTTTTTCTCCTCGAAAGTCTGGCTCTTCGACAATACCAAGCAATTGCGACCACGATACCTGCCGTCCCCGCCACCATGTGACGCGGTTTGGGTTACCTCGTCTCCCGAGGCTTTTCACTTTCTCTTTCAATTTTTTTCTTTCTTTTCTTTGTTTCTCTCACCCCCCCCCCCCCCCCCCCACCTTCCCTCGTCTAATAACCGGCGCCACGGGAAGATAAGCCACGACCGGGCGAGGGCGCTGACTCCCCGTCGCGTTTTACCTTGGCCAACCGACCAGCTAAGCGCACCGTTCCTTCACGCACGCAGCTAGGGCTTCACGCATGCATACACACGGAGAGCGAGCCCAGCTTGAGCGCATTCACAACGGGCATCGCCCCATGAGCAACAACAAAAACAGCAACAATGGCTTCGAAAGCAACAAAAACAAGCAGCAATGCGTCGTATCGGTCGCAGCCACGCACTCCTTTCCTAGACCGGGCGCCGAGATGCCCCGTTTGACAGACAGGCATACACTGCTGCGTTTGTGTCGGGAGAAAAAGCGAGCTTTTTGAGAAAAAAGGGCGAGCTTCGTATACGGGTCTTGTTTACGGACAGCGATAGGGATAAGGATTGAAAAGAGCCGGCGCCGTGGCGACGCGCTTTCGCTTTCTAAAGGCACTTTCCATCAACCTTGTTTCCCTTATGTTTATTTTGTTTATCGATAGAAGCATAAGGCTTTGAGCCAATACCTTCGGAACACACGTTCTTATGGCAGGGATGAGAAAGGCGTCCGATATGGAGGCAGCGGGGAGTCTCTTGGGCGCCGCAAAACGTGCATAACAACACAGACGTGTCGTCGATGGGAAAATTATTGTCATTCTTTTTTTTTTCTTTTTCTGCATGTGAAAACACGCATATTCGTGCGTTTTCACATATACAAGGGCAATGAAAGGAAATGGGAAGGCTGAGAGTTGCCACCGTAAGGATCACGACGTCTGCAATCTTCTTCTTCCTTCAAGAACCACTTCGTAGAAACGAAAAAAAAAATAAAAATCTCGACCACGGGGAGCTGGAGCCAACGTTTCCAAAACCGCTCGTGTCTTTTTGGTGGAAAGGCAGCAACCACCGGAAGACTAGGCCGCTTGTCGAAACACTGACTCCGGTAAGCGTTTCGACAAGGCCTTACTACGGTCCACATACGGACGCGCGGTTATTAGGCAGTGACCGTTACGAGCATGACAAGGCCTGCGCACATGCGAGCACTCTCTCTCCGGAATTACGCCACCGACGATACGTACGTGTTTTGTTTCGCGGTATATAACAAGATGGCGTGCTCTTCTCTCCTTCAATGCGAGGGAACGCGCGTTGCATACGTCAAACAAGGCACGTCCTATATATATAGTAACCGAATTGCACGAACATGCACGGAAGAACTGCTCGACACTGATCGACGAGCGAGCGAATGCAATCGAGTTGAAAAAAAAGGAATATCAAGGTATGGCTTATACTGGGAAGTGTCTATTACTCGCTCCTTCAATATCCCTCAATATATCATCCCCTCTCCACCCCCCCCCCCCCCCCACACACACACACAGTCGCTCTCTCCCTCTGTTCAAGTTCGCAGATTAGTGCTATTACTACACCACTGCACTATAAAGAAACGATTTTCCTGAAGCGCAAAGTGGCGGTGCTTATAGACCAGAATTTCCAGCGCTCGTAGGGGGCCGCCATGTTTGGCCGACCGAGGCGCCGCGGTGCGAGCATTTGCTTGGGGGCTGCTGAAACGCGCTGGCGCACAACACGGCGCACCACGTTTGTGGCTCTCAGTGGTGGGCGATGGCAGATTCGCAAGCGCTGCAGCCGCTCAGACTACTCTGAATGTCAGAGGATGTGCATCTTCTTTCATGCAACTACATTTTCGAACAGTGGAATTGTGCCAGGGAGCTTGTCGAACATCGCGAGAACGTTCAGCAACATCGTACGAAGGTTTGAATAGTTGCGACACCATGCAGTTGTCCATTCCTTTTCTTTTCTTTTAGAACTGTATCATATCAAGAAACATTTTAAAGTTACGTATTTGCGTATGCTAATGGCCAGATGAAACCTAGTAAGATGTATCTTCTTTTTTTTTCTGAAAGGCAGCAGCGACAGATATTTTCGTGCCGCGCTACCGTCCGACTTTGTGCTGCTCGATGGCTGTTTTGTGCTCTCTCGCAAAATTCAACGGATGAATTTAATTTGGCGATTATGTCAGTTTTTAACGCAGAATGCTGTAGCTGAAATTACGTGCGATGTCCAAGCGAGATTACTGCGAAAGCATGGTCTGGCGTATATGTCCGAAGCCTCTTGTAGCAAAGCTAGACGCAGCGCGCATGCGGGCCCCCAACCTCTGTGCTAAAGAGCAGAGTCTGCAAAAGCCCCCCATCGCACAGGTGCTTTGAATCACGATCAAAACCGACGAAGATTATGTTTGAGTCCGATATTAATTAAGTTCAATCCTGACCGAGCGGCGCACACGCGTGGATATTCTATCGCGACATGCCTCGGTCAGGATATACTTAATTACAATTGAAGTATCGCCCCTGCCTGTCATACGGGCACTTTCGATCACGATTGAGCCAGATCAGGATTTATCGCTTTGGCCTTCCTTTGCTATCACAGTAAAATTTCGTTGTTATGAGACCACGTGTAGATACGCCTCGCGGCTATGAGGTTCAAAATAAATATGTTCTATGAACATGGAGTTGCAAAAGTGAAACAGTTCGTTACATCGAGGTTTACCTGTGCCTTTTTGAACAAATTTATAGCCAAGGTGGCCGCATTTTGGATTTGGGAAGCAAGCTTACACACCCGCGCGCTGAAACTTTTTAGTAACTGAAGCTTGCCTCCAGTCTGCAGCTGCGGTGGCGCCTGTAAGTTTTCAGGCAAAATTGAGAAACATTTGTTAGTTCGCTTCGCAGTTTGAAAATATCTGGTGAGGCGCATGGATACTGTCTTTCTCATTTTAAGATTCGTCGTTGCCGTTCTAGTAATTCAGTTAATTTTTTTTTTCATCCAGCAGGTGGTCCTGTTTTAACCCATGTACTTGCAGTGCAGCCGTTTGAATAGGTAGAAAATATAGCCTCCTGAGCACAAACACAAGCCGCTCGAGTTCCCGTGAATGTCGCAGGTCTGTTGCATCAGCCGCTTCCTTTTTCGCTCGTTGTTCGGACACCCAACGACGGCGCGGTGCCACCCCGACGAATTTTTATACACTGCACTGCCGTTCAGAGTATGTGGCAAGCAAGCAGCTGAGACCCCTACTTTCTAACAGCTCTGAAAGCACTAACACAAGCGCACACGCGACGCAAGCACGGCTATCACCTTCCGCCTTCAGCAGCCCCCGCGTCGTCTGCACCACCAGGCGGCGCCTGGTGTCGAGAGTAGCGGCGCGGCTGACACTCGCGCTACGAGGCTAAGAAAAATCTGGTCTATACTAGCAACACGGAAGGAGCTCACGCGATTCTAGCACGTCGAGGACCAGAACTTGCCCACACGTACGTTGCATAAGAGTAACTACTGACGTTACGTTAGCCCAAGTTGGGTTTCAGATTATCAAACATTTATGCTGTTGAAGAGTGGCACGTTCATTTTCATAAGTGGTTCGCCAACACAAAGGCACAGCGCTGTATCACGGAAACGCTAGACAACGGGCCCAAGCCGGTTTTCATTTCGCAATATATATATATACATATATATATATATATATATATATATATAGCCACTTGGCAGAGAGAGGAATAAATCAAGGACGACAAAGATACAAACCGTTCTCAACGATGCGAAGTAAAGCGCGCATGACTGACATTGCTTTCCTTTTATGACGCAACAGTCGTCGGAACTGACTACGCAATGCGCGAAAACAGCGGACAGCCCAGTGACATAAATAAGCACGAAGGAAAGAAGTGTTAATTTCAAGGGCTCGTTTTCTTTGTTATACACAATATTAATGAGAACTAACAGACAATAATGCCAAGGAAAGTATGGGGGATGTTTTTAGTAATAAATTACAATTACTTTACATTTATTACTAAAAACATCCCCTATACTTTCCTTGGCATTATTGTCTGTTAGTTCTCATAAGCACGGTTATTTCGGATGCAATTCCAAAGCCTCCAGGAACAGTCGCTTCAACACACTGCCTCACTCTGTCTCTCTCTCTCTCTCTTACACACACACACACACACACACACACACACACACACACACACACACACACACACACACACACACACACACACACACACACACACACACACACACACACAGCGGAAAGCAGCTTTAACCGTGTGGGGGTTGGTACAGTTATGCAACTGCGACAAAACGATGACGAGCAAACACACATAGACAGGGCGGGCGCCATGAACAACAGGTACCGCTGAACGATAGATAAAACCCTGCGCATATAACGTTTCATGAATACCGTTTTCCAGGAAATGGAATCCGGAGCTTAATCACGGCGGATAACGAATTTATAACGTCAACTGACTTAACCGTACGCCGACGACAACGCGCCAATTAAGGGCAACGTTAGATTCTTTCCGAGGCACAGTCGCTCATTAAATTCCGTAGCGAGCGATTACAAAGGGGCGCACAACGTTTTTGCCGCGTCCCATCTTTATGTTCTTTTTTAAAGTGTTAGCACTACCTTTTGTTCCTCCCACACGCAGAACCTCACAACCTTTCGGTCGGTTTGCACTCCGCCCACGCTATCAACGCAATCACCCCCCCCCCGCCCCCGCCATCTCCACCCCCAAGAAGACCACCCTCACGAACTGTGAAAACGACGTTTGAGGAAAAACCAAGAGCCAAGTTTCAAAGGGCTAAAAAAGTATATGCGTAAAAATGAAAAAAAAAGAAAGGCCCACTCGCTGTTAGAAAGGAACGCGCTACTCAGATACGGACGCAACAAGCTACAAGCAATTCAAAGAGCGCGAATGTGGGGGAGGCTAGCCACTTTGCTTTTAGACAAGAGCAATGCACCTGACATGACGAATGTCGTGGATGCTTTCCTGTTCCCGCCAAAAACCTGTCCTCCACTCTGCCTCTCGCCCTCTCAATCCTCTTTCCAGCCAGCGCTATGTTCGCCTCAAGATAGCATTCTCCGTTAGAACCTCCCTGCATGCTCACCCATCCTCTTGCGCAGGTTTATTTTTTTCGCCCCGTCATCTATCTCCCGGCACGAGTCCCCCTCACCCCACGTAGCCCCCCAAGACAGCCCCCGCCACCCCACACGCCCCATCGAAAAAATCACGCACGCACAACTATCCGTCCTCCCCGTTTCCATGACGCCCGTTTCTGGACTGGCACTCATCCCCACCACCACCACCGGCCAGTGAGCTTGCAAGTGCCGAATCGTGACTGCGAGGAGCCAGACCCCCACTGCAACTTCAGAGCTGCAGCGCGGCATACCTTACATGAGCGCCTGTGAAAGGGGGGATGAAGACTTTTTTTTTTTTTAATAAAGCGAAACGAAACGCTGCAGCATCCACCTGCAGCTTCGGCAACGTGCATCTCGTCACGCGTGCGTCGCGCGCAACGCGATCGTGGCGGCGAGCGATGGTGGTGGTGCCGTTCCGTTTCTCGGGAAGCAAGGGGCACACAACGCAGCTCCATCTCGCCAAGCAGATAGTAAACGGAGCCAGTGCCGGTACGTTCCCAGAATACTGTTGCCTCCCATGTAAACTAGTGTTAGAGCACGTCTAGACCGCAGTTATCGAGAATCATGGCATCGCGATGTGCAGTAGATGTCTGGCTTGTCCATACGGCAGTACAACCTCGATGTGGCAAACAGTGAGACGCGAAGAGTCCAATACAAGCTGGTAAGTAAAGGATATATATGACACCTACAGGCCAGTGTTAAAGTACTATCGCGAAGGAAAGAAACGCGGACAGCGTGCAATCGTGTGTGTGTTCCGAGTGCCAGGCATGACTGGCAGATGATAAACACATGCGGCGCGATAGCGCCAGCCGGAGCAAGATACTAGCTGCTACTTAGTTGCTGGTACAGTAGCATATAATTAAAACACGGTCGTCGCCATTGCGTACTTCGTCGCCACAATCAGCCTCACACGACCGCTCCGTGGGCGCTTTCCCATCGCGTATGGGGTGCGGCCTTCGTATAAACCGTTATCCCAGAAACCACGGTACATTTCCTTAAACCAGGCTAGACTGAAATTTCATCTTCAGCATCAGGTACCAAGCGAGCGCGAGGCACGTATTCCCGCGTGAGCGATGCTTTCTAAACGCCTCGTTTCGCGCTCTCACATTACAACGACGGCCTAGGTTCTTTCTTCTAACATAAGACCCTATACGGGCAACAAAAACGAAAAAAATGCAGAGACCAATGAAGGATCACCACTACAGAAGCAGCAATAAAGCTCTAGGATATGCTATAGAATCGCAGAGCGCAGCATGCCGAAGCGCGAGGCCGGCAACGGATCGCCCGCGAATTCGCCGAAAAAACGGTCGTTCCTTTTTTGCAACGGAGCCCCGAGTACGAGCGCAATAAAGCGCAAGGTCGCGGCGAGAAAGCCAGAATGCGGTGCGGGCTGAAGTAAATCGCGGCCTCGAAGAGGGTCCAGATGAGTCCGCGCCGCAAACAAGAGATCCAGTTTCCATAGGGAAGCAGGCACGCGCCTTCCGAGCGGTATGCCTTCACGATGAAGCGTGTGCAGTCGCGAGCAAAGATTCTAAAGATCGCACGGAAGTGCACGCCAAACTGCGTCGCTGCGCCTTCTGGCGGCTTCGCGGCTAACTTGGAGAGTGTGTACTGCGCACGCGCGTCCTTTTCTACCTTCCAGTCTGCGCACGGCAAGCTAAAGCTATCTAAATGAAATGTTAACATGTGCAGAGCAACATATGGAGCCCTCTATTGAAAAACATGACAATTTGTTCACGGCAAGGTAATCCTCCCTTAATATAAAGGTCATACGCATGCGCATCAACATAGAAATTACTAATTCAAAGAACACGCACACGGCAAACTAAACATCTTCACTGAATCGCCCCGTAAGCTTTGAAGATCAAACTATGAACACGGTGGCAGCTCAACGCGAAACCAAGACACGAGAGAACAACAAAGAAAACACGTAAGTTCCTCGACAATTCCACGAAATAATCGGGCCCGAAGAAAATCTGGCCCGCGCCTACGCAGCAGTGGACCGCAGCGCCACGCCTTAACACATCGTACGAGAAAATGTACTTAACGTTGCTAGTCGGAAACGTTTAGTGCAAGGAACAGATTAAAAGAAGCATACTTTCGCTAGGCTTCTTCATTCGCTGGAGGATACAGATGACGAAGGAGCTAGCAGGGGCCTGGGAAAGTGACGGGTCAGACTCGGGTAGAAAGCAGTTGTTCGGAGCATGATCTATGCACGGATGAATTGAATAAAACAAGCGCAGGAAATGAACCTGCGTGCAGATTACTTGCTCCAGTGATAATCAGAGCCTTCCCTTGTTACCTTACACTGCCTGAAGTACATTCACATACTGCTCTATCATTTTTTTTCCCCACGAGTTCCTGAAATTCCTTGTGTACTAGTAGCCGCGGTGTCTAGTGGTTACGGTGCTCGACTTCTGACTGGAAGGTCGCGGGATAGAATCCCGGCCACGGCGGCCGCCTTTGGATGGAGGCAAAATGCTGGAGGCCCGTGTGCTTAGATTTACGTGCACGTTAAAGAACCCCAGGTGTTCGAAATTTCCGGAGCCCTCCACTAAGGCGCCACGCACAATCATAATCGTGGTTTTGGGAAGCAAAACCCCGATAATTATTGTTATTTCATTTACTTCACTATACTTCACGTATACTTGAATTGACTGCTTATTTATTTATTTATTTATTTACTTATTTATTTGCTTAGCGCACTAGCCTTAATTACTTCACCGCCCACTGCAGCCGCGATTTCTCCTGGGCGTTGAGAGTAATCGAGTCGCCATTTCTAAAGACCTTTATCCCAAATCCCTACGGAACGACGTACACTGTTTCGAATAATAAACTTCTCAAAAGCCCTACTGCCAACCGCACTTTAACTGTCTATCGTTAACTGCGCGCTACGCGAAGATTAGGTTGCCCAATTTCACGCCGCCTTAAGAGAGTGAGGGAGAGACTTCTGAGATGCTAAGACGGTGTAATTCACCGCAGTGCAAGAGTCAAAAGCCTACAAAAAGGACTTGCGCGTTACACAGGATCCACGCGTTACACAACGGCTGTGCTGCGCGGGTGTTTGAATAAGTTAGTGTTAGGATATAATTAAGAGCTTATCTCCTTGCGAAGACGCATAGCTGTTACACAGAGCGCCGCCGGCTAGAAATTAAGAGCATTCTCCACATCGATCCACCGCAAAAAAAAAAAATAATAATAATAATAATAATAATAATAATAATAAAGAAAAAAGAAAAAAAGAAGAATGTTAGCTTGAAAAACTTAATGCCCTGAGCCAAATCTGTTCTTCACTGACCGCTAACGTAGAAACATAAACCAAATGCAGAGACAATAGGTGTGCATGACAGCAAAAAGAAGTAGTTACAGAGAAATTACTTGACAGAACAGCGACACAAGAGTGAAATCTGGAACTTTTCTTTTGTTGCTCAGTTTGGTTATAAAGAAAAGAAGAACTTGAAGAAAACGAACTGGGCGACAACAAAATGACACAAATTACGTAACCACGATACTCGGGATCCGATGGAAACGTTCGCACGCTAATTTAACTGATTAGGCCTGCAGCCCAAATCTCCTAAAAAGCAGAAGGAATCGATCTAGCTGATCGTCACTGCTAAGGACGTAATCATACCCGTAACTTCATTATAAAGTCGGAACGCACGGAAATCACCAAAATAAAGGCGATTTAGAACGGGAACGAACTTGAAATGATAATCCATGAAGACGCGACGGTCGTGAAGTGTGACCGGCTAGTGCGGCATCGATTAATCAATTAACGCCATCGATCGCCAGATTCATTCTTTGCCAGGGCCAATCGAGTTAAATCACGGTTTTTTCGAGAGGAGATTTGCCGCACTGTCATGCAGTTTCTCGAGGCTTGCGCCATCGAAATATCCGAA